>NC_079435.1:43309127-43609127 GCF_903798145.1 Danio aesculapii
GCTGTGTTTCTTCTTTGAGTGCCATTGAGGCCAAATTAATTCGCCTGTTTCAGTCAGAGTTTCTCTCCCTCCTAAAGACCTTTCAGTGAGTACAATTCCTTTTTTCCCCTTTTCTTTTTGTGGAAAAGATCCCATTGACACCTTTTAAATTGAGAACAGGTATCTTTGTGGCATGTTTTAAACCACAAGATGTTTTACTACCTTTTGGGTCAAAGGTTGACATGCTGTTTTGGACTCTTTAATTAAAACTTTGCATGGTTACTAAGAATCTCATCACAGAAACATTTCAGAACCCTTCAACTCTAAGACCTCCAGCTAGAAGCATCTCTCTTGAGTCTGAAAAGCTAATTCTCTTACTTACATACTTCTTAGGTGTTTAGCAAATTGTATATATACTTAAGTAAAATAATGTCATTTCATTTACAAATATATTGTCTGATTGTTTGTTTGTTTCTGTGCGTTTGGATAGGAACATTGACAGACTTAATAAAGGGGCCATTAGTAAAGAAGAATTCCGAGCTGCTGTGGAGACCAGGTACTCACTTTCTGTTTGCTTATATTATTACAGACCATTTCAGAAAACAAATAAAAAAGAAATAATCTAAAATCTATTTAATTTAATTTAATTTAATTTAATTTAATTTAATTTAGTTTTATTTTATTTTATTTTATTTTATTTTATTTTATTTTATTTTATTTTATTTTATTTTATTTTATTTTATATAATTTAATTAGTTTAATTAAATTTAATTGAACTTTTTTTATTAATAATAATTATTTTATTTTATTTTATTTTATTTTATTTTATTTTATTTTATTTTATTTTATTTTATTTTATTTTATTTTATTTTATTTTATTTTATTTTATTTTATTTTATTACCAGGTACTCTCTTTCTATTTTCACTTGTATTATTACATTTCAGAAAATAAATAACTGTATTTTTACTTTTTATTATATGTTAATTCCTTTTCATATTTTTCTTACTCCCCTCAAAATTTCAGCTTTCAGACTGATTTACATAATCTATACAACATATGCACAATATTTTAATGAAATGGGGTGCTTTAGTCTTAGACATTTTTTAACCAATAGAATTTTCGAACCAAATAAAATATATTACATTGGATATAGCTAAATGTATATTAAATTCAATATATACTGTATCTAGTTTCGCGTGGCACAGTGGGTAGTGCTATCACCTCACAGCATGAAGGTCACTGGTTTGAGCCTCGGCTGGGCCAGTTGGCATTTTTGTGTGGAGTTTGCATGTTCTCCCTGCATTAGCGTGGGTTTCCTCCGGGTGCTCCGATTTTCCCCACAGCCCAAAGATGTGGTACAGGTGAATTGGTTGAGCTAAATCATCAATAGTGTATGTGTGTGAATGAGAATGTATGGGTGTTTTCCAATGATGGGTTGCGGCTGGAAGGACATCCGCTGCGTAAAACATATGCTGGATAAGTTGGCGGTTCATTCTGCTATAGTGACCCCTGATTAATAAAGGGACTAAGCTGAAAAGAAAATGAATGAATGAATATCTGATTCCACTATTGTAATGGCAAAAACACTCATTTTCAAAACTGCGAGTGATATTTAATAAATAAAATCATCATTATTGTCAAATAAAATCAACAACACCAGTAACGATGATTTTCAGTATTATACATTTTAATACAAAATTTATTTATATAATATTTTCTATTTTTTTCAGTTGTTATTGTTTTGTTTCAGTCCAATTTCAGTCCATATATAATAATTTAGACCTCACTATAACTACATAAATGCATACTCATTTCATAATTTTTGTCAAAATTATTCAAAAACTTCTTTTCACACTCAAAAAAATCTCAAATGATTTAAGAATTTACACATTTATAAATATCTTGTAAATGGAAGTAACATGGGTGTCGTGTTTAATCAATAAAATCAGAGAAATCAAAAATAGAAATACAACATCTTACATCTCTTTTTTGTTTAACAAGCTTATGTCAAAGCTTGATTCATCTTAAATCATTTTAATCCAGTTTTTGGCCTTCTTAAAACTTTGGGACCTTTCTGGTTTAGAATCGCTGACTAACAAGTGTACAGAATAAAATACTTGTTCATACGTATTTTTTGTTTGTCATATTACATCATTATGAAACTGTGACTTTTTTCCCCCTCAAAAACAACTCTGCCTTATCAGCGTCTAAATGAAGTGATTACCTAATTTACTTGTATCATTATATTTAAAACTCCCCTAACACATTTACCTCAGCATAATCCTCTTTATTTGAGTATGTACTATTGTAGCCGCCATGCAAGACCTGCAAGCCAATCTCGCATTTTTATTCGTAATCTTTGATAAGTTCATTTGTCTTTATCTGTGTTTTCTGGAGCGAGTGAAGGTTGTAGTTTGTGCGAGTGAATATTTGCGTGTATGTGTGTAAGTCTAATCCTTTGATTGACTGGTCAGTGTGAGTCCGGCTCTGTGTGATGACCGGGTGGAGAGGCCGGTTGACCTTCTGACCTCTCGACTGGCATAGGGTCAATGAGCGCTGGAATGGTCGGGCCTTATGAGTGGACTCTCGGCCTGTGGTGACATCACTGACCTTCTGACCTGACCTTCTCCACAGGTTTGGCCTGGAGATTTCCGAGCCTCAGTTTGAGCAGCTGTTGGACAGACTTCCTCTTGACCGCCACGGAAATGTGCAGTACCCAATCTTCATGGCCGCCTTTGACACCAGGTAAATAGCTGTTTGACCTTTTGAATATTCACTGCGTGATAGATTTAGATTTTTCATTTAAAGGGATAGTTCACGCAAAAATGAAAATTCTGGGTCACACTTTATTTTGATGGTTCGTTTGTTGAATTTAAGTTACATTACATCTACATTCCAACTAATTCTCATTAGATTATAAGTAGACTGTTAGGGTTATGGTTAGTGTAAGTTGACATGTACTTGCAAGGTTTATTATAGTCAGTTAAATGTCTGTTGAAGGAGCAGTATCAACAGATATTAAGCAGGCAGTCTACTAATACTCAAATGGACCATCAAAATAAAGCGTTACCAAATTCTGTCGTCATTTACTCACCCTTGACTTGTTGAAAACCAGTTAGATTTTTTTTGTTCAGTGGAGCACAAGAGAAGATATTCTGAAGAATGCTGGAAATCTAATTTTTTGTTTTTCCTATTATGAATAATAGTTACAGGTTTCTTAGTAAGTTAGTGTATAATGATGGTTTGTTCTGACTATCGGAAAAAAAAATGTGCTTAAAGGGGCTAATAATTTTGACCTTAAAATGGTTCAGGAAAAATTTAACTGCTTTTATTCATACCGAAATAAAACAGACAAGACTTTTTCCAGAAGAACAAATATTATCAGACATATTGTGAAAATTTCCTTGCTCTGTTAAACATAATTTGGGAAATATTTAAAGGGCACCTATGGTGAAAAATCTACTTTACAAGCTGTTTGGACAGAAATGTGTGTAAGTATAGTGTATAAACTGTCATATTGGGGTGAAATAAACACGCCCAGTCCTTTTTTTTTTCAAATTTAACAACATAAAAATGGTGGACCAATTGAAGCGGTTTTCAGATCGACCGCAACTTTACGCAGGAGTGCGGTCCCCCCGCCCACCAATATTGATTGACAGCTGCGCGCATTAACATGTCCGGTAGTCACGTGTATGATCATATCAACAAGACAGGACGAGCACAAAGCAACCGGGAATAAAAGTGTGTTCAGTTCGCTAGGATCATCAATCATCATCAAACGTGATCAAGAGTGAGTTTTACAAGTTTAAAATGTTTTAAAACAGAGCATGTGTGTAATGAATTACAGCGATTCACTTCAGATGCACTTAATCAGCACAGCCGCGTGTCAGAACAATTATAAAAGAAGATGCTTCAATCGCGGTTTGTGGACGTTAAATCAGGTTTGTTTTGTACATTAATATAAGAGATATCCATACAGCAGCGGAGATTACCAGTATCATGTCACATATGCGTGCAACACGAGTGCAAAGCTTAACGCGCTGTCTCTCTCTCTCTGTGTGTGTCTGCGCTATGTGTGTGTATGTCTGCTCTATGTGTGTGTGTGTGTGTGTGTGTGTGTGTGTGTGTGTGTGTGTGTGTGTGTGTCTGTCTGCGCTATGTGTGTGTGTGTGTGTCCTCGCTGTGTGTGTGTGAACTTTGTAATGACATTGTGTGTGACTCATTGTTGCAACTCCACAAAAAAATGCATCAAATACTGTTTGTTAAAGTTCTTACTGTAGTATTTCTCACAAACGTTACGTGAGATCTGCTTCCTGAGGCAGCCGAGGGCAGCGATTGCTGACAGGCACGTGGGAACGGTTGGCGGGGAGGACTAGCCTTAAAGGCCCAGTACAAAAAAACTGCAACAACTTTTTTTCCAGCTATAATATAGACACTTCAAACAGCTATAATAAATAATCTGATGGGTGTTTTGAGCTGAAACTTTACAGACACATTCTGGGGACACAAAAGGCTTATATTAAATATGAAAAAAGGGGTAACCTATGTGCCCTTTAAAAAGAAAAAAAATGTAAGCGTAAATGTAAATTCTGACTTCAACTGTAAGTATGCAGAACCACACAGTAGGTATTATCAACTAAGAATTTTGCATCAATAAACTTTAAAATGGAAAAATAAGGGACATTTCAGCCAAAAAATTAAATTTTGTTACAAATTACTTGCATTAGTTTCAAGCCTTTGTTTTTTGTTTTTTTTCAATAATGTTGAAAACATGTAACCATTGATATCAGTTCATTCATTAATTTTCCTTTGGCTTAGTCCCTTTATTTATCAGGGGTCACCATAGCGGAATGAACCGCAAACTTATCCAGCATATGTTTTACTTAGCGGACGCCCTTCCAGCTGCAACCCAGTACTAGGAAACACCCATACACTCTTACATTCCCACAAATACACTATGGGCAATTTAGTTTATTCATTTCACCTATAGCGCATGTCTTTGGACTGTGTGGTAAACCGGAGCACCCGGAGGAAACCCATGTGAACGCAGCGAGAACATGCAAACTCTACAAAGAAATGCCAACTGGCCCAGCCGGGACTCAAACCAGCGAACTTCTTGCTGTGAGGAGACAGTGCTGCAACACTCTTTAAACATTGAAGGGGGAGTAAATTAGAAAAGAATTTCCATTTTTTGGTGAACTGTCCCTTTAAACTAAGCTTCAGATCAAATGAAATGCAATTAGCAACTTTTCATTTTCTGTCAGTCTTAATACAAGATGTAACTACAGAAGAGTCAAGCTTTAAATAAGAGAGATTATTAAAACTTTGTTTCGAAACTTTTGAACGAGATGGTAATGGTTCAATCCGATTCAATGCTTTATGCTAAGCTAAAAGATCATCTGAAAGGATTAAAAATGGTTAAACTCAACTGTTTAATTCTTGGGGAGCTGTAAAATGAGCCTTTTTTGTTTTGTTTGTTTTTAAAGTGGAGTTTTCTTTTTATGCCATGTAGTATATGATCATGCAGAATTTAAACTTGGTGCTAATTAGAAGCCAGTTTGCAAGATAATAAACTTAACTTGTGTCACCACTGAAAAATGTTACAAAAGGTTTTCTCTGCATCCTCATGGGATCTTGATTAGCATCTGTTTCATATACCCAAATGATTTACTAAAATATTTGATTCCACAGATTGTAGCAATTACTGATAAAACGAAATAGGATGTAATTTTAAATTGTGTGAATAACTGTGCATTTTTTTATTCATAGTTATTTATTTATATGTTTTGCATTTTTGAGTGACTTGTGCACGTTTTTTCAGTTTTAATTCTTAATTAATCTAGTGAGGAACCTTATATAGCAACTTCACTAACATTGATTAAAATATAACCTTTTAAGTAATAAAAGTCAAAAAGTCTTGTAATAACCTCAATTAACACTCCAGGGTTTGATAAGTATTTCAATGGGTGCAATATAAAGGCTTTAAAATGTGTATATTTTTTATATGATCCTAAAGCAACAATTAAATAAAAAACATTTAATATTGTATAATGAAGTATAACAGTTATTATTAGTTTTTTATGTTTTTATTCTTCCCATATACCCACAACTGTTTGTGTGATTTGTATTCAGGAAGAGGGTAGAGATTAAGTCTCTTAAGTCTGCTTCAGGGTGGTTCTTTGCTTTGCTTTTGTATTTTAGTCATTGTGTTTTAACCGTTAGGATGCTACTGAAAGAAATAGCCTAATAGTTCTTGTATAACAACTACATGTATGTGTGTGTGCTCTAGTGTGTCTAACATACACTCAAAAAATTTTGTTTGCTGTGTGCTCAAACCATCTATTTTAAATGAGCTTAATACAGTTTAAACACAAAAACAAAGAGTTTTTTGGGACAAATTAATTGTTTTATTTTCAATCCACTTTAATTTATAAAAATTAATAAGTAAACTTAATTCCTTCATGTTGTGCCAACACAGATTGATTGATTTTTTTTACAATGTATATGATTGAAGCAAGTTTGCTAGAACAATTATTTTATTATTTCAACACCTTTAGAAGTTTCTTTAGCCATTCAAAATGCATTACAGTATATTTTTTGTCACACTTTATTTTGATGGTCCATTAGTTGAATTTAAGTTACATTACATATGCATGTCAACTAATTCTCATTAGATTATAAGTAGACTGTTAGGTTGGGGTTAGGGTGAGTTGACATGCAAAGTTCCTTATAGTCAGTTAAATGTCTGTTGAAGGAGCATATCAACAGATATTAAGCAGTCTAATACTCAAGTGGACCATCAAAATAAAGTGTTACCTATTTTTAAGTGTATGCATCATGGTCATCATGGCATAAAAACATTCATTTTAATACAATCACCCAATCATCTGAAAATTATAGATATAAACTTGAAATCTTTGAACTTCTTGAACCGTTGATGAAAAAAACGCAAGGCATTTTTTTTGTCAGGACGATCGCCTAAAATTGTATGTTTGTGCGTAGATGGTTAAAATGGTTGGTTATGAGGATTGGGACCTGACCAGCCTGGGGGACCCATGTGAACTTCCCAAACCACCTAATGAATGACCAACAATAACCAACGCAATGTAAACGTTTCTTAAATAGAACAGGGCAATGAATTTTAATCTGCTAGAGTAGCAGCTCTGAGACATGCGGTTTTAGTGTGATTTGTGTGTGTGTGTGTGTGTGTGTGTGTGCATCAAATGGGGGCTGGGTATAAGCTTAGCTGCTCATTTTATTTTCTCTCTCAGTGTGTGTAGGGGATAAAGACCTAGAAAACCAGCCTGGCTTAGTTGACAGGTGACAAGGGTTATACTGAATGGGGATTTTGTAATACTAACAGTGGGGAAAAAGCCCATGCACCAAGGGACCTCCTGAATAGAGAGAAAGAAAACTTTAGAACTTCTATACTCGCAGCGAACAGTGAGAAAGGCCGACCATGACAGCTACAAACTTTCGCTCTCGCTCTCTGTCCCATGAGAAATGCTAAATCATTCATGCTAAAGCGGCCTGATCCTGGTGTCAGTAGTTTCTGTGTGGCATTTCCTCTGTTTGGGTGAAACTTTGACATGTTAGTCAAACAGAGCTTTAGCTGTCAACATTTAGAGCGCAACAGATTAACATCGCTCACATCCCGCTCAAGCATTGTTTAGTCACATTATTGTAACTTATATTGGACATTTACTAGCAACAATACAAAATAAAAGCATTTGCGTGCTGATAGAAGCCTGTATTTTAAAAGTCTTAACGTGGACATAGTATGTTTGTTATTGATCTCCCTGACTAAGGACGACCTACAATTTATTACATTTTGAAGTCACTGCTCCCTAGCAGAAGTCAGATTTTAAAGCATTTTTCATGAGACACCCCTGCAGGCACAGGAAGTCAACATGATATCATATAGATGTTGTACCCCAACATTGTGGGGACATTGGATTTTGTTTGGAAATGAAATTCGAGTTGACGTCAAAACCAATCTAAAACCAATCCAACTTCCAATCTAAAAGCAACCTAAAATCAATCAAATATCAGCATCTACTCATGTTACACCTTGATGATGTGTAACACTATGACATCTATCAGACATCGGATTTTGGTCATTCCAAAACAACCTAAAATCAATCTAATATCAACATAATTTGAAGTCGTTAATGGATGTGAAACTAAGGTTGTCCTTAGACGCTGGCTAGACATTGAATTTTGGTCACCTGACATCATGACCTAATATTAACGACTTATGTTGTTGTGTGCCTGCTGGGACAGTATAAAAACTTTAATGAGATATTTGAAAAACTTACAGAAACCTCCCAGATGATGGTATTAAAGTCCCAGTGAAATCAAAATTATCATATTTTTAGCTTTGAATCAATATGTTAGGATAATCTATAATCAGTCTGCTCCAATACAGTGATAAAATTCACTTTTATATCAAATAAACATTCAAATCTTTAGGTTTGTCATTTCTGACAAAATGAATCAACATTTTTTTTGTCGTCAACACATACTTCAATTTCTTATCAGATCTTATGACCAACGAAATGCTCACTAGTATTTGATATGTCCCGCCCCCTCAAGACGCTATTGCTAATGCCTTTATTCAAATCAAAAGAGCGTTCAAACTGAGGGTTCGCTAAAAACAAATGAAGAGTTCAAATGCAAAACCCTCTAAACCCATCAGACCTCTTTTCTTGTAAATCAGCGTTTCTATCAGCCTCCTCCGATTAGGTTCAGCAATTTAATTTTATAGATAAGGAAAAGGTTAGCAGCTGGTAAATAATTTTTTTTTCAAAAATGTCACTTTAGACAATTCTTTGGTTTTTAACAAGGTAAATTTTCTTTTGCGTCAAAACCAGCTAAATCCTCTTCTGCTTTTTTTGCAAAAACCTCTAAATCCACCTATCTGGACAAGACAGTGTAATTAGTTGAAAAATCACTAAAGATGCAATTAGAAATAATTTTACCAAACATAAAACACATTACACAAACCACCTAAAATTAAAAATACCGTATTTTCCGCACTATAAGGCGCACCTAAAAGCCTTAAATTTTGTTATAAAACGGCCGTGCGCCTAATAATCCGGTGCGCTTTATGTGTGCACAGAGTTCAAAAATCTGTAAAAATGTTGTTGTGTGATTTCGGAAAGCGCTCCGCTTGATTGGCTGTCGGAGCATTTCCCGCCGACACAGAGACGTAAAACGTACACTCCGTACGCAGCAGCAATAAACCAATCAAAACAGGGCGTTTAAAGTGAAGTTGCGAGCTGCGTGGGAGCAATGGATGACAGACGGCGAACACACTTTTACTAAGACTGGTAGGCAGCGCCGGGCGAGTTACGCCACCATATGTGAATCGATTGTGGATGCCTGGGCTAAGTTGTCTGCTTTAACTGTTGTCCGAGCTTTCGCAAAAGCCGGCATCATTGCTGAACAGCCACCCGGCAATGAGACTGACTCGGACAATGATGAGAGAGAACCCGGCGTGTTTGATGACGAAACTGCCCAGCTGCTCAATTCAGACACAGAACATGAAGACTTTGATGGATTTGTGGGAGAAGACTGATTAAAAAAATAATGTGAGTGTATTGTTAAATAGTACAATAAAGTTCAACTAAACTGTTTTGCTTCATTACCTTTTTTTTTTTTTGCAGACAGTGTATTTTAGCGTGCGCCTTATAATACGGTGCGCCTTATGTATGGGTTAAGTACAGAAATAGACCCCGTAATTGAGACTGCGTCTTATAATCCGGTGCGCCTTATAGTGCGGAAAATACGGTACATAAATCTGTCAAGTAAGTGGCGGTTCACAAGGCACCAACCAGGGACTAAGCAGAAGGAAAATGAATGAATGAAATCTGTAAAGTAAATGCATTAATAAATAACAATAATTAAATCTGAACAATCTGTTGTTATTTCTGATATTTGGGATTTAGATTTAATGTAAGTAGAGCAATGTGAACATTACAAGCTAAGCTTATTAGATTTAAATAATGTACTGTAGTGTAAAAACATTGTGAAACATCAATATCTGCATGTGCATTGTCCATTAATAAAGTAATATTATTTATTGAAATCATATAAATAATGTATAGTTTAATACATTTATATTTTTTTAAAAATAGCTTACATTAGCAAATAAAACACAAGGTAGGTCTACTGTGCAAAAAAGGGGACATCTCACTTACTTTTAGAAGCTGTCATTCATTCATCCTCTCTATACTCACGACTACTGTTGTTTATCCTCATAGCATCCATGTGGAATAAAAGAACGGCATCTTAACTTCGTCTTTTATGAAACGGAGTTGCCGTTTAGTGTATAGTAAATCGAACTCGTTCAAAGTAGCAACACTTCCGACTGTACATTGTGTTTTCTTTTTCTTATGATGCACAGAGTTTTGAGGTAAGGCATGTTTTCATTTTCCATTCACTGACAGTCAGACAGGTTCATGCAGGTCATCAAACTTTATCTTTTAAAATCGAAATCGGTATGAATGTGAGTAGTATGAATGGAACTTGGACGTACTACATTCGCCATTTTGTCATGATCATGTGACCTACCCGCGTCGGTTGCTTCGCTTTACTCCCATTCATGAATTCTCTCACGGAGCATCATGGGATAGCGTAGCGTGCATCAGATGCACACTTCAGAATCTCGCCGGAAGTAGTAAGTCATCCAGGTACTTCTCGCATATGTTTTTGAATTCTATGAATTCTGACAGAGTTTGCTTGTTCTCCCTGCGTTTCCTCTGGGTGCTCCGGTTTCCCCCACAGTCCAAAGACATGCGGTACAGGTGAATTGGGAAGGCTAAATTGTCCGTAGTGTATGAGTGTGTGTGAGTGTGTATGGATGTTTCCCAGAGATGGGTTGCGGCTGGAAGGGCATCTGCTGCGTAAAACATGTGCTGGATAAGTTGCCAGTTCATTCCGCTGTGGCGACCGCGAATTAATAAAGGGACTAAGCCAAAAAGAAAATGAATGAATGAATGTATTCTGACACTTCTCGACGCGCATACTGATAACGTACTATGTAGTATGGAAGTATGCGATTTCGGATGCAATCATGCTGTTTTAAAAGAGGGAGTGGCTACTACCCTGGTTTGTTGTTTTAGTTGAAATTACATCAAACATAAACTGACTTTGAAAGAAGGTTAACAAATTTACTGAACCCCTCAGCAGGTGTTTCAGATGAAGTACAGAGCAAGAGAAGTTGGTCAGTGTCACTACTAACTCGTTCAAATTCCCCCCAATAGTCTGGTCATCCCTCATAGACAAATGCATGAGAGGATAACGCTGAGAATCTCATTACAATTGGTTCAGAAATTCTGCTGGATTTGATCTCCAGCACAGTGCTGAACAGGGTAAAGATCTCCATATGCAGTGCCATGATGTTTAAGAAAATTTAAAAGCTTTGCAGTGACCAAACTTCATCACCAGAAAGAATCCAAAGTCACTTACCTTTGTTGAGGAGCATGTTACTTTAATGATAAAACCATAGACTATATAAAATATGGATGTAGGGTCTGAGACGCCACCTGTAGATTTCTGAAGGGCACAAATAAACTACAGGTGGGCGGAGCCAGCCACCACCATCTTGTCAGCCCATCACCGTGCTGACTGTGTATCGCTCCTCGATAATTTAAAATGCTCAAAGAGGCAGGGTGTGTGCACTGTAAAAAATAAATCCGTAAAATTTATGGTAAGAAAACAGCAGCTGTGGTTGCCAGTATTTTACCATTTACAAACCGTAAAAGTAATTTCTCATTTTTACAGTAAACTACCGTATTTCGTCAGTTTATAGATGAAATATGTCTGTATCTTGAATTACCAACATCTACACATCTTTTGTCACACAGACAGACACGTTAGCACAGCCATACGCAGGTGGTGATGAGACAGTTACATAATGAACTAATGCTCACCACAAACAACTTTTCTCACAAGCAGAAAAGTGTATCAGAAGGTGCTCAGTGTCATTCACACAGCTACTAAACACCAGTATGGTAACACGCATAAAATTGAAGTCATAAAATAAACATTGTTTATCAACATTAGATGTAACATAAATCTCTAATGTACATCACTGATGGGGAAACAACTAAAACGATCCATATTAATGTCAACAAAAAGCATAAAAAGTGATGTGCCATACAGGGAATTCTGGGAAAGTCAATTTACGGTTATTCGCCGTATATGTTAAGGAAACATACTGTTAACCAGGTTACGGATTTATACTGTAGCTTTTTTTTTTAATTTTACCATTGAAATCACAGCCATTTTTACAGTGTGTGTGAATGGAGATGCCTGGTAGTTTTCCTTATTTTGTATTTTTGGGGTGAAATACCGAGAGACGCTTGTTTGTGTTCTGGCTGCATGTGCTTGGTTGTATCTCTAGATTTGTTTTTTTTTTTTCCTTTTCAATATACAACATGCACAAAGGCCTTACAAATATATGTTACACTATACAATTAAAGCAGATTTTAATAATTTCAACAAATAAGCATCCTTAATGTGTTTATGCCTTTCTTAAGTTTTCATGTTAATGTTTACTTTTACACGGTAAAAAAACTGTAAAAATGCTACGGTAAAAATCCATAACCTGGTTAACAGTATGTTTCCTTAGAATATACGGCGAATAACCTAAATTGACTTTCCCAGAATTCCCTGCATGGCACATCGTGCTTTTTGTTGACATTATTATGGATTTTTTTGTTGTTTCCCTATCAGTGATGTACATTAGAGATTTATGGTACATCTAATGTTGATAAACAATGTTTATTTCATGACTTTAATTTTATGCATGTTACCATACCGGTGTTTAGTAGCTGTGTGAATGACACTGAACAACTTCTAGACACTGATTCACTTCTCTGCTTGTGGAAAATTTGATTGTGATGAGGATTGGTTCATTATGTTACTTTCTCATCACAACCTGCATTAGGCTGTGATAACATGTCTAACTGTGTAACAAAAGATGTGTAAATGTTGATAATTCAAAATACAGACCTATTACATCTATAAATTCATGAAATACGGTAGTTTACTGTAAAAATGAGGAATTACTTTTATGGTTTGTACCGTATTTTTAACAGTAAAATCCTGGCAACCACAGCTGCCAGTATTTTACCGTAAATTTTACGGATTTATTTTTTACAGTGTAGCATCTCATTTACTGGAAGCTCCGGAGATAAATAGTTAGATCTCTGAACTTTAACCATAAATAGATAAATGCTGTGCTTTTTTCATCTTTTTTATTCAGTCGCAATGACTTCTGGGACTTCTAGAGCGAAAACTGTGCTTAACTCTGCATCAATGCATCCTCGATTTCAGGAACACATCAGGGTTCTGTCATGGGTCCTCCGTTCCTGTGGTCTTGAGTTTTGGAACTTAACTTTGGTGGCTGATGATGATGTTGATGATGGCAGTTGTTGACAAGGATGCAAGATCGATTAAGAACACATATTGAGAAACAGCCAGTGTTATCCTGTAGGAGACTAGTGATGTCTGTGAGAGACTAGTAATGCCCTATGAGAGACTAGTGATATCCTGTGAGAATCTAGTGATGTCCTGTGAGCAACTAGTGATGTCTGAGAGAGACTAGTGATATCCTGTGTGAGAAACGGTATACTGTAAGAGACTACTGACCTTATGTAGCTGCAGATGTGCATTCAAAGAAAGGACCTGTTGAATGTTTCAGCTCCACTTTGTTGATTAAAATAATAACACATTAATCAAGAGATAGCTAAACACACACTTGAAGTCAGAATTATTAACCCCCCTGTTTATTTTTTTCCCCAATTTCTGTTTAACAGAGAGCAGATTCTCAACACATTTCTAAACGTAATAGTTTTAATAACTCATTTCTTATAACTTTTATAATAATTTCTTAACTTATTTTGTCTTTACAGCTATACAGCTTAGTGACATTTAAACTGTGTAACTAGGTTAATTAGGTTAACTAGGCAGGTTAGGTGTAACACGGGGAGTGACAGACAACTGAGGTTTAGGATCCACGTGCAGGTTTATTCAAACTCAGGGAGGCAATGGTCAACACTGGTGCAAACAGATGTATGAAGGCAGTCCAGTATCGTAATCAGTCACAGGCGAGAGGTCGGTAGACAGGCGGCAGACAAGGAGAAAGGGAAACCAGGCAAAGATCAAAACACTGAGGAAGACTAGACTAGGAAACCGCGTTGTAGTGTCACTATACAGATAACAAGACTCAGATTTGTAGTCCATAAGTTATTGTGAGGGTGAGTGCTTACCAGCGACCTCTGGTGGTTAGAGATCGCTGGTAATCATGACAGAGCCCCCCCTCTAGGAGTGGCTTCCAGACACTCCTAATACTGATCAGGCGGGAGGTGGAGCGGAGGCGGAAGAGGGGGAGGGATGGAGGGCCAGGACCATGTAGAGGAGGCGTACCTGAAGCATGGAGCTGAGGAGGGCCTGGAGCGTGGAGCTGCGGAGGGCCTGGGGCGTGGAGCTGCGGAGGGCCTGGAGCTGCGGAGGGCCTGGGGCGTGGAGCTGCGGAGGGCCTGGGGCGTGGAGCTGCGGAGGGCCTGGGGCGTGGAGCTGAGGAGGGCCTGGGGCGTGGAGCTGCGGAGGGCCTGGGGCGTGGAGCTGCGGAGGGCCTGGGGCGTGGAGCTGCGGAGGGCCTGGGGCGTGGAGCTGCGGAGGGCCTGGGGCGTGGAGCTGCGGAGGGCCTGGGGCGTGGAGCTGCGGAGGGCCTGGGGCGTGGAGCTGCGGAGGGCCTGGAGAGTGGAGCTGCAGTGGCCCTGGATCATAGATCTGTAGAGAACCTAGAACCTTACTTTCCGCAGACATCGGCGGGTCATATGAACCTGGCGGCCATTCAGAAAGCTCAGGCGGTGGCGACCATTCAGGAAACTCAGGCATCGGCGGCCATTCAGAGAGCTCAGGCGGCGGCGGCCATTCAGGAAGCTCAGGCGGCGGCGGCCATTCAGGAAGCTCAGGCGGCGGCGGCCATTCAGGAAGCTCAGGCGGCGGCCATTCAGAAAACTCAGGCGGCGGCGGCGGCAGCTCTGGCAGCAGTGGCGGCTATGGCTCAGGCAGTGGCACTGGCGGTAGTGGCTCTGGCAGCTCTGGAGGATCTGGAAGCTCTGGAGGATCTGGCAGCTCTGGAGGATCTGGCAGCTCTGGAGGATCTGGCGGATCTGGAGGATCTGGAGGATCTGGAGGATCTGGCAGCTCTGGAGGATCTGGCAGCTCTGGAGGATCTGGCAGTACTGGCGGCAGTGGTGGCTCTGGCAGCTCTGGCAGTACTGGCGGCAGTGGTGGCTCTGGCAGTGGTTCTGGCAGTTCTGGCGGCAGTGGCTCAGGCAGTGGCACTGGCAGTAGTGGCTCTGGCGATGGTCTTTCAGGAACTTGAACTGGAACTATGGCAGGAACAAAGGCAGGAACAGACTCGGAACAGGAAACCATCTTGTGAGCCGGAGGACTGGAAGCAGCCATCTTGTGAGCCGGAGGACTGGAAGCGGCCATCTTGTGAGCCGGAGGACTGGAAGCGGCCATCTTGTGAGCTGGAGGATGTACTGTAGACTGCAGAGATGGTGATGCCAGCATTAATGTCTCAGTGGGATGTACAGCAAGCCCTGTTGTCCTCTGGTCCTGCTGTACATTGCCCCCCCAAAAAAAATATTTAGGGGTCTCCTCCACCTCGCCCACGGTGAAGGGGGACCCACTCATTTGTAGTGCTAGGTCAATATAGTTCATTATAGTGCAGTGAGGATCATTTAGTGGCATCATAGAGTATAGTGGTTCAGATAGCCCACCATGAAAAAATATCATCAGACATACCTCACTCATTGATGTTAAATGTGATAGTTCAATGAAGTCCTCCACATATTCCTCAATTGACCGTGCTCCCTGACGCAGGCACATGATTTTAATTCCCGCTGGATCCATGTTTGGCCGAGTCTTCTGTAACACGGGGAGTGACAGAGACAACTGAGGTTTAGGATCCACGTGCAGGTTTATTCAAACTCAGGGAGGCAATGGTCAACACAGGTGCAAACAGATGTATGAAGGCAGTCCAGTATCGTAATCAGTCACAGGCGAGAGGTCGGTAGACAGGCGGCAGACAAGGAGAAAGGGAAACCATGCAAAGATCAAAACACTGAGGAAGACTAGACTAGGAAAACGCGTTGTAGTGTCACTATACAGATAACAAGACTCGGCAAAGGCAGGGAGTGTGTGTGTTTATTAAATAGTGTGTGTAATCAGTCTCTGACAATCCTCAGCTGGTGCAAGTGTAATCAGTGAAAATGAGGAAGCATGTGTGTTTGTAGAACGGAGTGCATGTATGAAAATGTAGTCCATGAATGGCAGATTTGTGGTCCATAAGTTATTGTGAGGGTGAGTGCTTACCAGCGACCTCTGGTGGTTAGAGATCGCTGGTAATCATGACATTAGGGTAATTAGGCAAGTTATTGTATAATAATAGTTTGTTCTGTAGACATTTGGGAAAAAAATAGCTTAAAGGGCCTAATAATTTTGTCCTTAAAATGCTTTTTAAAAAATTAAGAACTGCTTTTATTCTAGCCGAAATAAAACAAATAAGACTTTCTCCAGAAGTAAAATATTATCAGACATACTGTGAAAATTTCCTTGCTTTGTTAAACATCATTTAGGAAATATTTAAAAAAGAAAAAAAATTCAAAGGGGGGCTAATAATTCTGACTTTAACTGTGTGCGTATATATATATATATATATATATATATATATATATATATATATATATATATATATATATATATATATATATATATATATATATATATATATATAGCCTCCATTTGATTTTTTTTTCTTCTTTTAAATATTTCCCAAATGATGTTTAACAGAGCAAGGAAATTGTCACAGTATGTGTCACGATCATCAGCGATCATAACTCCCAGATCGCTGGTTCTCACACACACACATGGACTACAATTCCTCCATTAATGGACTACATATTCAGTCATGCCACACGCATACTCACACCTGCTCCAAGTCTCTACTGATTACACTCGCACCACCTGAGCATTGTCAAAGATTGATTACAGACACTACTTAAACAGCGCACACTCATTTCCATTGCAGAGTCTTGTTATCTGTACAATGACATTACAACGCGTTTCCCTTAGTCTTGTTCCTCCATGTTTTGAGCTTTGCCTGGTTTCCCTTTCTCCTTGTCTGCCGCTTGTCTACCAACCTCTCGCCTGTGTTTGACTACGATTCTGGACTGTCTTTATACATCTGTTTGCACCTGTGTTGACCATTGCTTCCCTGACTTCGAATAAACCTGCAAGTGGATCCTAAACTTCAGTTGTCTGTGTCACTCCCCGTGTTACAGAATGTCTGATAATATTTTTTTTTCTGGAGAAAGTCCAAGTTTCAGAAAACAAAGCCCCTTAAAGCTACATATTTATTAAAAATAATTAAATAAAATCAGTTCTTAAAATGAGTTTATTAAAACTATTATATTTATAAAAGTGTTGAAAAAATCTTCTCTCACTTAAACATAGATTGGGGGAAAAATAAGCAGTGAACTGATAATTCTGACTTCAACTATATATATATGAGTAATTAAGACATCACTAACAGGTTAGGTAAAATTTTATGAATATATAGGTATTTTCAGATATTCTCTAGATATTTAGATTTTTTTTCTCTACTGAGCTAACAAAGCTGTATAAACCAAATTACTTGCCCGAAGTAAATGTAATGCAAGGTGACATTGTTTACAAGTTCATTTGAGTTTGTGTCATAGTTAATAGTAAAGAGGGAGGAAAGATCGCTTTCAAAATTCTAACTGAAAGCATGATCTGACGCTTCACATGCATGAATACCCTGGAGTGAACAGAATTTAAAAGATGAGACTTTGTTACGTATCGAATGTAACAAAGCACAAAGCTTCTTGTGTTTATTAGATATGTGTGCTATGTAAGATCTCAATTCTATTTACACCAACTCAAACAGCATTGACTAAAGATCTCTTTTTTTTAAAAGGTTCTAATTTCTAATTTAAAATCTAATTTTGTGATCGTTTAACTTCTTCCACTAGATTCAAACCTTTTTATTTTTTAAATATCCCTTTTAGAAACAACATCAGTTTGTTAAAGTTAATATTCATAAACTTAAAAGCTTCAAATTAAGTTCTGCACATGTAGTATTTCTTACACATACTTACCAAACCAAAAGACCCACATTGAACATATTGAACGTGAATATGCACACCATTGCACCCCAGTAGTTTACTTTTCGGTGACTCCAGTATGAAAGATAAACCCATTTTATTATTTTTTTTCACCCCTTGTAATTCTACTAATACTTCTGGTTTTGCACAGACAGTTTCCCCATTCTCGATTTAGCATGATTTGTCTGTCCCTCTCTGTGTTTTTTGGGGGTCATTGGGCCCCTCAGAGTTTGTGTGGTCCCTATGGTGAGACCGAGGGCCCGCAGTCATAGGATGGGTAGATGTCAGATCTTCGTGTGGGAACCTCAGACGTCAAAATCCCAGATATCCCACCCTAATCTCCAGCAAAACATTTTGTTTTTCCTCTTTCTCTCTCCTAGCTCGCTCTCTCTCCTTCCTTTCCTCCCTCCACCCATTTAGGGCTTTAATTTTTTATTCATGGGGTGTGAAGGGGTTGAGACGGGGGTGTGGGGACAGGATCGGGATCACTCCTTGAGCTGGGTCCAGGGCTCAGACCAGCGCCGCTGACAATGGCCTCAGTGTTGTGCTGGGTGTTGTGAGCAGGCCGTTTGGACATTCTTCCCCTGTCAGTGGAAGCAGATCTGGGAGGTAGCGCTGCCCGGGATTACCATCTCATTAATAGCAGCCATGACTTTTGTTCAAAGAACGACTTGTGTAATGTTGCCTTGTGGATGATGGGTAATCCGCTGAAGCTGCAGCTGTAGGGGAAACTGGACACACACACAAACACACACACACACATTGAGACTATTCAGTGTGACTCCTTTTATGAATGAGGCATTGAAAACATATTATAGACGTCGATATTGACAGACAAACTGACCATCAGTCGAAAACCAAACTAAGATTTTAGTATCAAAACTATTAAGCAGAAGTATGTGACAGCTTCACTGATTATTTATTATTTAAATGGTGCTGGACGTGTTATAACATATAATAGATACATTTTGTAAACAATGTTTATTGTTTGGTTGTCATTTTTTGTTTGGGGACAGGTAATAAATGCATACGTTTTATTAGGTAAGTATGCATTAAGTTTAATAATAAAAATTCTAGTTTGGTGTGTAGTAAACTATAGAGTTGCAATATATATATATATATATATATATATATATATATATATATATATATATATATATATATATATATATATATATATATCTGTTAGTTAGAAAAAATGGCTAAAATGATGTTAATAATTTATAATAGTTATAATAACGCCTTTTATTCTTTCAAGAAACTCAGTAATGCCATACAGTATATAAAAAACATAAAACACACAAGCATTAAAATAGCATATTAAACAGAGTATTAAATCAGCAAATCATTCAAAGTTTTTCTAAATAAAAACACAAAAATGTATTCTATAATTACACATATTAATTATAAATATATTATGAATACAGTTTTGCTAAATATATCTACACATGTTAAAAGTCTACTTGAAAAAACAACTCACTGTATACATTTCTGGAGAGTGCCAAATATTTCCCAGGACGTACTTTTTTTGCAGTTTTTGTTTTTGCGAATCCACCAGAGGCTGCTGTGTATGCTTTTTCAGATCTCAGATTTCTCTCGCAAGTGCCGTTTGCCCCTCTTGTCCTCACGTAAATCCACTAGAGGCTGCTGTCGATTAACTGACTGACTGACTGACCGATCGACTGACCCACCCTCCTCCTTCCCTAAACCCAACCAATAGTGTTTTCAGAAGCAGTGAATGACCCACCCACCAACTTCCCTGAACCCAACCAACAATTTTCAAATGGAATCCAGAAAAAGAAAAACCCTCGCCTGATTTTTACCACGTTTTCAGATTTTACCACATTCTCATCCTGTTATTTACTTGTTTATTTTATTATTTTTTGGCTTTTGTTTTTGCCTTGCCTGCTTTCGGGGAGCGTTCTTCACCAGACTCGAATCCCGTCGTTGCAGTCAACTCCTCTTTGCGTCTCAAGTCTGCTGACGTACATGGTGAGCTACTGGACAAACTGGTAACAGCGGGAAAGCTGTCCATACTGAGGTAAGTGGTCAGCTGGTAAGCGTGAAAAGGAACAGAGTCATACCACCCCGTAGCATTCATTTTAAAGACAAAATTCAGCCATACGTACTTCTGGCTATATAATTCGCGCTCTCCACAAATGTATATAGGGCT
Organism: Danio aesculapii; assembly: GCF_903798145.1. Taxonomy (NCBI): domain Eukaryota; kingdom Metazoa; phylum Chordata; class Actinopteri; order Cypriniformes; family Danionidae; genus Danio; species Danio aesculapii. The sequence continues at coordinate 43,329,493 of NC_079435.1, forward strand.
ACGTTTTCAGAATGAGCTTGTTGCAACAACCTTCTCTGGATTATGATTTATACTTGTGTTGAGTAAAATATATTGTATATAAGATTGGCTGTTGAAAATTCAGCTTTGACATCACAGGAATAAATAATACTTTTGAAGGGGAAAAATAATAAAATATCTAACTAATTTGTTTAATTTATTGTTGTTTTGCTCGCTTGTTCATTCGTTCTTTCCTTCCTTCATTCTTTCATTCCTTCCTTCGTTTGTTCCTTCATTCACTCCTTCGTTTGTTCCTTCATTCACTCCTTCATTAGTTCCTTCATTTGTTCCTTTGTTCCTTTCTTCGTTCCTTTATTCGCTCGATCGTTTCTTCATTCGTTCCTTCATTCGTTCCTTTGTTCATTCGTTCGTTCCTTTGTTCCTTTCTTCATTCCTTTGTTCCTTTCTTCGTTCCTTTATTCGCTCGCTCGTTCCTTCACTCGCTCGTTCGTTCCTTCATCCCTTCACTCGTTCTTTCGTTCGTTCCTTCATTCCCTCACTCGTTCCTTCCTTCCTTTGTTTGTTCCTTCATTCACTCCTTCATTCATTCCTTCGTTCGTTCCTTTGTTCCTTTCTTCGTTCCTTTATTCGCTCACTCGTTCCTTCATTCATTTTTTCATTTGTTTCTTTATTCGTTCCTTTGTTCGTTCCTTTGTTCGTTCTTTCGTTCGTTCCTTTGTTCGTTCCTTTGTTCGTTCCTTTATTCGTTCCTTTGTTCCTTTCTTCGTTTCTTTATTCGCTCGTTCGTTCCTTCATTCCTTCATTCCTTCACTCATTCCTTCGTTCTTTTCTTTTTGTTCCTTCATTCACTCCTTCATTCGTTCCTTTGTTCCTTTCTTCGCTCCTTTTTTCGCTCACTCGTTCCTTCATTCATTTTTTCATTTGCTCCTTTATTCGTTCCTTTGTTCATTTTTTCGTTTGTTCCTTTGTTCGTTCCTTTGTTCCTTTCTTTTTTTCTTTATTCGCTCGCTCGTTCCTTCGCTCGCTCGTTCCTTTGTTCCTTCGTTCCTTCATTCCCTCACTCGTTCCTTCCTTCCTTCCTTCATTTGTTCATTAGTGAGTGAGTGACTGTGTAAGTGCATGAGAGTGAGCGAGCACTCCTCATCTTAACTAAGTGCCTGATTGATATTAAAGTTGTATGACTTTTTATTCAGAACACAAAAGAAAATACAAACAAAGTCAGTGGGATGCAAAATAACATTTTTCAAACTACCTTCATTCATGCAGGAAAAAGAAATGAAGTAAATAAATGTTTTAAAAAATGACAGCAGAAATTAGTATAAACTTACAAATGTGTATATTTTTGTAAAAAAATTCTCAATAATATACAGTATTTTGTATTTAATGAAAGCAAATTTAAGGTACGTGGTTGTAAACAATTTATCTGGGCTGAATTTAAACAAACTTTACTGAATTTTTATTTGTTTGTTTAAATTCAGCCCATATAAAGTGTTTGCAACCACGTACCTTAAAAAAAATGTTAGTAAATGTAATGAATAATTTTTTTAGTGCACACACACGCACACATTTTAAGTGTGTAGCATCACTCATGTGGCTCTTGTAGTCTCTTTCACACGTTCTTCTCTCAGATGGTGGCCCAGATTAAACAGAACAATACAGTCCAAACGTGCTAAATGTGCATCTACTTATTCCTCTCTTTCACTCCCTCACTCAGTCAATCCATCCTCAGACGAGATGAAATAAGCGGGCCATTCACTGAGCGGTTATCTCTGTGGGCGTCTCGTCTCTGCGAGTGATGGGACTCTTTCCTCCCTCGAGTTCCCTCTTCTTTTAATGTCAAATCCCTCTATCTGGGCTTGTGGAGAACAGTGGGTCTGCAAGGAGTTCAAGCGACCCCTCGTCTGTTAAAACAACACGCCATCTCTCCTCTCTGAAGATCAGTCGCCTGAGGCCGAGACTCTCAGTCACGTCATCTGAACATGGGTGGCAATCTCAAATATTAATCTAAAGTCATACTGAGCTTGTTGAAGATCTAAAGACACCATTACATCATCATAACTTTAAGATATGAGCAGATCTGGGAGGGCAAGTTTTTAAATTAGAAAGTGTTCAGTTACAGGTTGTTGTTGGTGGTGTAATTTTAAATATTTAATTGTTCACAGTTTATTTTGATGGTCCATTTGTATCAACAGATGTTAAGCAGACAGTCTACTAATACTCAAATGGACCATCAAAATAAAGTGTTACCATTTAATTTTGTTTTGTAATTAACTTTATTAATACTAAAAACCTTTAATTAACCAATGTGGATTACTTTAAACTATGAAGACTTGGAAATCTTAGAGGAAAACACATCTATTTAATACACAAATACACTTTGAAATATGTACACATACATATATATTCAAGAAATATTCAAATACACATTGAATATGTACACATACAGTAGATATCACGTATATATTATATTACGGCAGGTTAACAATGTTTATATGGAATAACTTTAACTGTTAAAAGCTATTAGTTATAGTTATTAGTAACAAATAACGTTATGGTAAATAATAACCTTAGCTTTCCAGATTTTTATTGTAATGCAATTTTTGTATAGCTGATTTGAAACAATAATAAGTGTGAAAAGCACTATACAAATAAACTTGAATTGAATTGGACTGTTAAGAATATATGTTTATATAACAATATGTTCATGGTTATGTAAACAATAACTGTTAAAGGAATAGTTCACCCAAAAAAGAAAATTCTCTGTCATTTACTTACCGCTTAGTTGTTTCAAACCTTTGGGTTTCTTTCTTTTGTTAAACCCAAAGAAGATATTTTGAAAAATGTTGCAAACCTGTAACCTTTGTTTTTTCTACTATGGAAGTCAATGGTTTTCAGCTTTCTTCAAAATATCTTACTTTGTGTACAAAAGAAAGAAAGAAAGAAACTTTCTTAAAGGTTTCTATAAAGGTTTGGAAACACTCAAGGGTAGGTAAATAGTGAGTAAATTGAAATTTTCAGGTGAATTATCCCTTTAATTATAGCCATTTAAGACTGTTGGATCCTGATTAACAAAGTGCAAATTCAAAAGTCCTCTGGTCAAAACTAGTGTTAGAACAACGACAACAACAACAACAAAGACAACAAAAAGTGATTTTGAAGAAAGTTGGAAACTAACCATCAAATTCATTCAGCTTTAGAGTCAGTCCCTCTGATGAGCATAATAGAGACGCAAGTGAATTTTCTTCAACCTAATGCAAGTTTGTCATTTATTTACAGTTTATAGTAAGTTTGTAGCATGAATGAACAACCAAACAAACAAATAAATGGTTAATACTTTTTAATTTTCTTAAAAAGTGCTTACAAAGACTGAATTTATTTAATTAAAAAACATTAATAAATTAAACAAATTAATGAGTTATTTTAGCATTTTTTCTTGTAGTTAAAAGTATTATTATTCCTGTAATGTCAAAGCAGAATTATCAACAAGCAATCTTTTACACACAATATATTGTACTCAAACACATAACTATAAATTGTAATCAAAAGAAACTGTATTTTTTCTAGTAGTCTCTTAATATGTTGATAAATTTAGCAGTATTGAATTATTAATTAATTTATAATTAATATATGTAATCATAGACATCAATTTTTGTGTTTTTATTTAGCAAAACTTTGAATGATTTTACCTAGCTGCTATTTTATTTGATTTTGTTTGATTTTATTCTTTAGTTTGGTTCTTTTAAACTTTTACAACATTTCAGATTTACAGAATATATCTGCGTTAATTATTGCAGATTATAATATTTATTATATGCAGATAATTAACTATATGCATGTAATTAATTAATCATTTGCCTCTTCTTGTTGAATCACGGAATGCCTCCTAAATTGTAAGCTGCTATGGACAAAAGCATCTGCTAAATGACTGAATATAAATGTAAATATTTAATTTTCCTGGCCAAAAATGACTGACCATGTTTTTGCCAACTGAAATATGAATAGTTTGAATATAAAATGGTTGCCTTAGCCATATTTGGAACAACAATCATTTGATGACATGTATAACTTTAAAACAACACATCCAAATCTTTTTCGTTTTGTTCATTTACAGGGAACGCTAACACAAAGCCAAACAAAACATTGAAATTTATTTGAAATCAAATATTTATTATAAAGAGCTGTTCAAAGTTTCTGTGATCTGACTCATTGGATCTTTGACACATGCGTCTGTTTGTAAGATGCTCAAGTGTGTTTATTTGGGCGTTCGGCCGATGTCACATCCCGCTGTGTGTGTTTTGTGTCAGGCCTGTTGGACACAGAAGTCCTGCTGAGATGTCCTGACTAGGTCACAAGGTCTTCATCCCTTTCCATCCAGTGTGTCCACTAATACACTCAACCTCCAGAATCATCCCTCTGTTTACCTCTATATTTGAGCGGTTTTCCAAATGAAGCCTCCCTCTTTGTTTACCACCATTTTCAGGAGCGTTTCTCACAGAGCTTTTAGTAAACACTTATTTCACCATACAGTCACGGCCTATTGCTATTCCTGCCTCATTCAGGTCAGCTTAAGCGCTGAAAAGAGCCGTTTATCTTGAGAAAATCCCTCGTGATGTCATCGACACAATGCACAAACACAAACACGGTGCCTCTTGTGGTCATTGTCACTCCAAGTTGCGTCTTTGAACGTTATTTGAAGCACCTCTGTCTTTGAAATTACACCATCTTTCTCTGTTCCTCCTTTTCTGTTTCTTGCTTTACGCAACTGTGCTCCGGCCCGTGACCTCTCAAGCCAGCGATACGCCCACCTCGTTCGGACCGTGGCCCTTAAAATGGCCCAGGCCACTGTCCTAAAGCCTGGGGTGTGGTTGTCCTCTCTGGAGCACAAAAGAGCCCCGTCTCTGTGCTCGGTCGAGTCCGGCCCCCATCAACTCATCCATGCGCACAGGGAACACATTAGCCTAGGCTGGGCTTTGTGCATTTTGCTTTTCTCATGTGCTTCTCCGTAGCTGGGCTCACAGTTCAAGAGTGTCAGGTGTCTGCCTGGTTTGACCAGTCCAGTTGCTCTCAAAGCTGTGAGGTTGTTTCGGTGTCAGGTCTTGTAGTTCTCCCTGTTTTCCACTCAAGCGAGAATGGGACAAAGTGGATTTATTTCTTCAGTGACACTTTAAAATAATGGTCCATTAGTTCATGGAAATCCAAGTATTTACTAACATGGACAAACAATTTGATATACATTTATTATGGAATTTATTCATCCTTTTTAATGTTAGTTAATTAATTAGTTAATTAACGTTAGTTCATGTTGCTCATGGTGCATTAACTAAAGTCAACAAGCACAATGTTGGATTTTAATAATACATTAGTTAATGTTGAACTTTGATTAATAAATGCTTTACATGATTATTCATACTTGGTTAATGTTAGTAAATACATTGACATTAACTAATCGACCATTATTCTAAAGTGTTACCCTTCTTTCTCTGGGATTCTTTTACATGGCGACCTTTTGTAATATTGACATGCATGATAAATGTGAGCAAATATGAATGTGAAGAAATCTTAATTTATATTATATTATATTCCCTCAGGCAATCCATCTCATGAACACTTGATGATAATAATTGTGGAACCAACATCACTACTTGCCATACTATGCACATATACACTTATTTAACCACACAATTTACATGCCAATTTGCACATAACAGCTGCACATATAACGTTGTATATAGTAAAAAACACATACATACACTTGTCAATTTGTATATTTGCACTCACTACTTACTTCTATTTTTTAAAAAATATATTTATTATCTGTTTTTTGTCCTGTCTCTGTTATCCTGTTGGACTGTAGAAGCTCTGTCACGAAAACAAATTCCTCGTATGTGTGAACATACCTGGCAATAAAGCTCTTTCTGATTCTTCTGATTCTGATTTATATAATAGTATATATTTATAATTATATATATTCAATATATTTATAATATAAAAATATTAACTGAAAATGCTTGAGTTAGATTTTTGGATGAAATAGGCTTTCTTGAAATCCTTCTAAACTTATTTGTGACTCTGGACCACAAAATCAGCTTATGTTGCACATGTAAACTTACATTGGTCAAAATGTATAGATAATGAGTGTGTATGGGTGTTTCCCAGTGATGGGTTGCAACGGGAATGGCATCCGCTGCGTAAAACATATGCTGGATAAGTTGCCGGTTCATTCCGCTGTGGCGACCCCTGATTAATAAAGGGACTAAGCCGAAAAGAAAATGAATGAATGAATGAAAATGTATAGATTTTTTTCATGCCAGGAATCATTTGTATATTAAGTAAAGATCATGTTCAATTAAGATATTTTGTAAATGTTCTGTTTTAAAACGTGATTTTTTTTTTATTAGTAATTTGCATTGCTAAGCACTTTTTTGAACCTTCAGATTCCAGATTTACAAATCTCAAACTAAGGGTGTGCTCACACTAGGCTATCTGAACTGTTCCCAGGCACGATTGAGCCCCATTTCCCAGTTCGTTTGACAGGTGTGAGTGGTGCAAAACACACATGAGTGCAAAACTGAAGACCCGACTTTACTTTTAGGGCTTACTCTCACTAGACACGGTTTGCCCTGAACTGTGCCGAAGCGAGCTTGTCCCCCTTCCCCTTTCCCCTGATGGCCTGCACTCATACTGCATTATTACCTTCCAAGCCTGAGCACACTTACATTATTGATGATGCAACTGTTCAGTTTAACAGAAGAGACAGGCTCTCACTCATCACAGTGGAGATTGCTTTAGTTATATCATTTTGTATTAATTGTAGTCATTTGGGATGCAGTGACACTCAGATAAACAGCTTTTGACGTTCAGAAATTATCATAAAAGTCATCGTGCTGCACGTATTAGGTGGTTTGCTGAAGGTGCAGCTGTTGTGCAGCCGGGAGCTTGTATCTTTAATAAGCTATGACAGTTTGTGTTCATTGAAAAGTAAGAATGATTAATAAATCCACATGAAAAAGTCCCTTAAAAATGACATCTTGTCTTTAGTTTTGGGCTCAGACGTGCTTTGCACTCACACTACAAGTATACCGTGCCAAAGCCCAACCAAACCGTGGTCTTCCAACTGGGCCAGGGCCGGCCAACTGAACCACGCATGGGCCTGATTCAGAGCACTCACACTTGTCAAGCAAACTGGGAAACGGGGGCACAGTTCCGATAACATAGTGTGACTGCACCCATAAGGGACTGTTTTATATGAATTTATTAATCATTCTTACTTTTCAATGAACGTTAACTGTCATAGTTTATTAAAGATACAAACCCCTCACTGCCCAACAGCTGCCACCTTCAGGAAACCTCCTAATACGTGCAGAACAAGGACTTTTATGGTAATTTATGAGCGTCAAAAGTGGTGGGAGCTGTTCAGCAAAAGATTTGACTGTGTGTCACTGCATATCAAATGAATTAAAATAATATAAAACAATATAACTAAAGCAATCTCCATTATACGGAGCGAGAGGGCTTCTATGGCTTCTCTTCTGTTAAACTGAACAATCGCATTATCAATAATGTAAGCCTGCTCAGGCTTGGAAGGCAAAAAATGCAATGTAAGTGCAGGGAGGGGGGCTATTGTGCCTGGGCACGGTTCAAGACAGCCATGCCTAGTGTGAGTACACCGTAATATTGTCCTATCATTACAAACCATACATCAATGAAAATGAAAAGCTTATTTATTCAGCTTTCAACTTATTTTCTAATTTAAGAAAAAATTAAGTTTTGACACTTTGATACAGGATGTAGGTGACTTCAGTTTGTACTTTTAAAGACTTTCTCACCCCAAGAATCAATTCATTTATACTTCTTGAATATATTTTGTGATCCCTCCCACATAGCAAAATATCTCTGGCCCAGCTCTGGCCCACACAATCAGCTGTTGCTTGGCCCACATGCCGCAGTGAATTACGGTACATGACTGGACCAAGTCTGTGCTTCCAGACAAGAGCCAAACATGGACCAAATCTGGGCCAAGTCTTAGCCAAGTTAATAACCCATAACTGAGCCAGATATGTTGGTGTGTCACGACTGCAATGAAATTGATAAACCCATGAATCATTGCACTTTAGGCGTGCTATGGGCGTGCCTTTCCTCGAAGCGACCTGATAGGTAGAATTTTTTATTTTTATTTGAAAATAATACAAATGTGTTTTTTATGGGTCAAGATAGACCAGACTCACATGGCCCATATATCAATTATTAACATCTGGGCCAAATACTACATTTTACATCTGGCCCAAGCATTGTGTGCCGCCTTAAAGACGGTGACACCTCTGCCAAACCAGGCCCATGTTTGGCCCACATGCTGTATGCCACTGCCGGATGAATGCCTGCTGTGCCAGATTTATGCCAAATCTGTGCCAGAATTCTTTGCTACCTGGGCTTGAACCGTACTCCTGTAGACACACATCCTCTTCTAAGAAGTTTTATGGCACTTTCAGTTGATTGATTATTGCACTGATGGTGGAGCCCGACATTGTCAGTGGTTTTGTTATTTTCTTTTAGCCACTTCCCAGCCCGTGCTTTACTTTTAGCATTGGAGTATATAGAAAATGCCCAACAAAAGAAATCTATTATTTTTACAGACTCCAAATCATGCCTCCAAGTGATGGGATCTACAAATAATGATCATCCTTTGATTGATAATGTTTTATTGAAAGTTCACCATCTACAAAATCAGTTTTATCATATCATTTTTTGCTGGATTCCAGGACATGTCAGGCTTTCAGGAAATGAGCGAGCTGATGCAGCTGCTAAAGATGCTTTGAAGCAAGTGGTGAACAAATGCCAAATTCCTCCATCAGAGATGAGACCTTTTAATCAACGTTTACATTTTAAATAAGTGGCAAGAGGAGTGGGATGCATTGTAAAATAATACATTACATGAAATACAACCTGACATCTCAAAAAGAATTTTAAGACTCGATTTGATCAAGTGATTTTTACCAGAGGTCGTATTGGACATACTGTACAAGATTAACTCACACGTTTTTACTTAAAGATGAAGACCCCAATCAATGTTTGTGCTGCACAACTCCCTTTACTGTAAAACGTATTTTACTGGACTGTCCTGGTTTTAATGCTTTCAGAAACCATTTTTATGAAATCAACTCTCCTAAGGACATTTGTAGCAAAGTGACACCAGAAAAAAAATCTTAGAATTCTTATGAAGTATTAACACTAAAAATTTTATTTAGCTTGTGTATTCATTTGTTTGTTGTTCTTAATTGTTTATTTATTATTGAAATGTCCTTGCCATGAAAATAGCCTTGGTTGCTGACATGGCAATAAACAAAAAAACACATTACATTACATTTAGCCACTTCCCATTTTGTAACGCTCAACAATTAATATGGCGAGTAAGTGTGCTTGGCCTGTGTGTTGCCTCATGTTTATATCTCTGGTCATGGTTGAACAATATCCTGCACACACTGTAGTTACCCAGAGGCCCATTTTAAAAAGTAGGTTAAGTGAAAAATCTGAGCGCAATAATAAGCCATGGTCTGAAATACTTTCGCTTTTTCTTGTTCTCTCAGGAAAGGAGCTCCCAGTCTCTTCCAGGTAGCAGCTCAACCCTTCCTAAACCACAATTTGGCCAAGGATAAGAGCTCAGAAGATGATCACAGTGGCCTCCAGGTATGACCTCATAGGATTTTATAATGCAGTATATGTAGTAAATGACCTTATGGCATTTGCAATAGATTGTATCATTTATATTTGAGGTTGTAAGTTGTCTAAAAATTGTAGTCTTTTATGTGGGAACAACATTAAGGTCGCGTTTCTTATTTAGCAAAAGCAGTGAAATTATGACATGTTATTATAAAATAAGTATTTATTATTTTCACATATTTTACAATTATTTATCTTCGTTATGGTACAGCTGAGTTAAAGTCACATGATGAGTCACGTGATCCTTCAAAAACAATTGCTTATTTGATGCTCAACAAACCTTTCTTATTAGGGTTGTAGTATACTGATAAATGGTTGTGGTGCATAATATTTTTGAGGAAACATATTTTTTTTCTGTGTTTCTCCTGTTCTGGAACTTGTTCCACTTCTAAAATAATAGCACCAATACACAATTCATTTAATTCTTAGTGCAGTTTTTTCATTCATTCATTCATTTTCTTTTCGGCTTAGTCCCTTTATCAATCCGGGGTCGCCACAGCGTAATGAACTGCCAACTTATCCAGCACATGTTTTACGCAGCGAATTCCCTTCCAGCTACAACCCATCTCTGGGAAACAGTGCAGTTTTTATTTAATAATAATAATAATATTAATAATAATAATAATAATAATAATAATAATAATAATAATAATAATAATAATAATAATAGTTATTATTATTATTATTATTATTATTATTGTTGTATTATTATTATTTTGTTGTATTGTTGTTGTTGTTTTTATTTTTATTTTTATTTTTATTTTTATTTTTATTTTTATTTTTATTTATTTATTTTAATAAATTTTATTACAGTTTAAATTAAATTGCCTTGTTATTTTTATCTTTGTCTTTATTTTGTCTTAATATTTTTATTAAATATTTTAAATATTTTTTTGTAAGAATAAACTTATATTAAATATTTTTTTAAGGTTACGTTCATCTAAATTCTGTGCTATTAATGAGAATTGATTATTTTTCAGCTCTATAGTCTGGTGAAAAGTCTGGTGGCAAACCGTTATAAAGATGTACTGCAAGAGTTTGAAGAGCTGGATGAGAAAAACACCAGACGTCTCACTCAGGAGGACATGTACCAGTTACTGAAAAGGTGACAAAACTGAAAATATCCCCTTACTTGTGCATTCTCTCATATTACAAAGATTTTACTGGATTATTAGTGGCCACACTACAATTATAGTTTAATGTTAAGGCAACACACTGCAGGTGGACAGGGTAAAAAAATAGCCATGATAATACTTATCCAGTTGATTGATTACAAAAAGATTGATTGTACAAAAAGTTTTCTATAAAGTTATCATGGATAATTTTATTAGATATGCACTTAATTTCTAACTGAAATTTGGAACATTAATATGATTGACGAGAATTTTGGATATCTCTTTTTATTATTCAATAGTTCAAAAAAACAAAAAGCCAGACAAAGCGTATCACTCTATAATTATATATTTATGTATGAACATATCTATAGGTAAAAGCATTCAGATTAAGTACGTGTAAATAAACAATTTGTAAATATCACAAATAAAAAGTAAATAAATTAATAAAAATCAAGGGAATACAGATGTGAATAAAACTATAATGACTAGTGTATGTAAAATTGAAGTCAGAATTATTAGCCCTCCTGTGCAATTTGAATTCTTTTATATTTTTCCCCAATTTCTGTTCAACGGAGAGAAGATTTTATTCAACACATTTAAAACAAACAAAGTTTTATAACTAATTTCTGATTTTTGTATCATTGCCATGATGACAGAACATAATATTTCACTAGATATTTTTCAAGAAACTAGTATTCAACTTAGTGCAATTTAAAGGCTAAGTTAATTAGGTTAACTAGAAAAGTTAGGTTAATTAGGCAAATTATTGTATAACAATGGTTTGTTCTGTAGCCAATCGAAAAAAGGGGTCTTATAATATTGACCTTAAAAAAAATAAAACAGTTTTTATTCTAGCCCAAATAAAACAAATAAGACTTTCTCCAGAAGAACAAATATTATAGGAAATACTGTGGAAAAATGCCCTGCTTTGTTAAACATCATTTGGCGAAATATTTGAAAAACAAAAAAAGATTTACGGTAGGGCTAATATTTTTGACTTGAATTGTAAGTGCCGATGAAGGGGAGATTTCTGTCTCAAAAAAAGTGAATGAACAAACTTTTAAAATATGTAATGCAATTAAAATCTACTGACACAAATTAATAAAGAAAAAGTGAATTTTTATTTAAGCTGTTTTCTTTACATTAATCTGAAAAAGTAATTTGTAAAAAAAAAAATCTCAAAATCGACAGTAAAAAAATGTGTTTTTAGCCTGCAGTGTCTCACCTTAACAACAATTTATATAAGAGCCAATAAACACATGGATATAAAATAGCTAATTGGCCTGTTTTCAAGCATAACATCTTTATTAGGTCTATTAGCATCTCAGTTTGATAGTTGTCTCTCTCTCTCTCTCTCTCTCTCTCTCACACACACACACTCACTCACACACTATTGAAGTATGCTGGAATGTGGTAAGCACTCCTCCTCATTGTCTTTAGCACCATGCCAAATCTCTGAGTCTTTCTCGGCGGTGTTCAGTCCTGGGTGTCTCTCAGAGTCAGCAGTCGTGACACAAACATCCCTTGTGTGTCTCACCAGACTTCTGCCGTCCAGCCGAGTCTCCCAGCCCTGCTTCTTACGCAGCGCTTGCGCTCTTTTGTCCCCTAAAACAATGGCAACGGAAAGCAGGCCTTTTCTCTTGGCAAATGATGCCTTAATTGTGCAAGTTAACAACCTGCTCTTTTTTTCCCATGAATAGCAAATGTGTTTGTTGAAGATCTGTGGCTGTGGGTTTTTCTATGGCGTGTTGCACGCTTGTTTAGATGTTCCCATGCCTGCTTTACTTTCAGATACATTGCTCTAGCGCAGACGTGCACATGATCATAACAATATGTCTCTGTTGTTTCTCTAGTTAGTGGTGCTAGCAACATTACATTACTGCTTCTTTTGAAAAACTGTCATCCAAAGTGTTCATATTGGAAGGTGGATCACACTCCAACAAAGATTCCAACAAACCAACAAAAATATAGTAATATGCTTTCATAATTATTATTTTCAAAATATAAGTTAAAGGGCCTTTCTCTTTTTTTATCAATTTCTAAGTGAATATAGGTAATGTATTTTGGTGCATTTAAACTAAACAGATTTAATACACCGATATTAAAATAATATTTTAGTCACCAAACATATTTAAAAATTTAAAGGTAATTCAACTAAATTCAAGCAAAGCTACAAAATTTCAACAAAATTTTTCCTTTTTTTTTGCTTTTCTTGATTTTTCCTCTTTTTTTATTTATATTTAAATTTTTTCTATAGCATATTAATTTGGGTGTACTCGTTTCTGGACTGTTATCATAAGTTATTTAGTTAGATAAGCTCCAGATTTGGCTCCAGTACTGACTAATCTAAAGTTTATGCACAAATAAAATATTGTATAGCTTCCTATTAAAAATATGAATTTAAAAGATAGATTTGTGAGGGGTGTACTTATATATGCTGAGCACTGTATATACCAGGGGCCAGGAACCTTTTTTCAGCAAAAAGCCATTTCAGATTTTTTTGGCAACTGCATTTTTTTAAAGAGCCATTAGGAATATATATGAAGCATCACATGTTGAGCAAGTCCATGTATTAATAAAGGAAAATTTATAGAATTTCTTTCTTTTCACCACTTATGAACATTGTTTGAATTTTTTGGCGCAAAGTTACCATAGAAATGTAAGTGGCATACCCTTTACTGGTGTTGTGATTCAAGTTAATCCACAGCACCGCACACACGCATTGGTTGAAACGTCCTTTTATTCTTATTTTTATTCATTTTGCTGTAAAAACATACAATGAAAAGGCAATGTGACTCCCGAGCCATAGGTTCCCTACCCCTGGTACACTGAAAAAAGTGTTGCATGCAAAACTGTTGTAAACAATTTATTTGTGTTGAATTTAAACAAACAAATTGAATTTAATAATGTTCAACTTAATTTGTTTGTTTAAATTCAGCCCAAATAAATTGTTTACAACCACTTAACGTAAAAAAAATTGAGTAAATCCAAGGAATCATCTTTGAATAGTTTTTTTTCAGTGTATATACCATAACCTAACCATACAACTAACCCACATTATAACCCTAACCATATTAGGTGTGTGCAATTAATTAATTTTACTCACTAAATGAATAGTTACACCTTAATAGTTTGTAGTAGTTAATAAATGCTTATTAGTACTTAATATAAAGTTTAAGCACTTTATGTATATATACAAATAAAACATTATGCAATATTTGATGATTTTATTATGGTAATATTATTAAACTGTAGTTGATCCGTTAGGGATTTTTTGTTGTCTAATCTGACTACATTTTTGTTCTTTTAAGTTACTAATTATGCCTAATTTATTACATATTATTGAATGAACATATTTTGTAACATATTAATCCATTTAATTCATTATTAAAAACCATTAAAAGTGCATTAAACCTTATAAATGTTTCAGAGGAGATAAAAGGATAATTTTTTTTTTATCTAAACTTAAAAACCATGAACTAACATTAATGTGGATAATCTGGATTATAGATGAATACTTTATTAGCATATCCCAATAAAACTTAATATTGATCTGTTTTTACATACATTATTTCACCAAGACATAAAAAAAAATGTCTTTAAGAATTGAGAATTTTGTGAGATTTTTTTATTTTAATAAGTGGTTCAATAAGTTAGTGGTGCTAGAAAACATTACGTTACTGCTTCTTTTGGAAAATTATCACTTTAAGTGTTAATGTTGTAAGATAACTCACACTCCAACACAACAACAGGAACATTGTATTATGCTTTTCATAATTATTATTTTTAAAACATAAGATAAAATACAAATAATATTAAATATAAATATATATATTATAGTAATATATAATTGTGAAATGTTATTGCACTATAAATAACAAAAAGTAGTTCGTAAGTAGTTCATAAAAAGTAATAATTTATTCCAGTGATTTTAAAGATGAATTTTCAGCTTCATTACTCCAGACTTCAGTCACGCGATCCTTCAGAAATCACTCTAATATTAATTATTATTATTAATATTATTATTATTAATGGTAAAAGTATTATTAAACCATATTAACAAAAATAAAACTGGAGTAATAATTTAATTTGAAACTACATACAATAACAAAACAGTTATTTACAATTTTTATAAATATTTAACAACTTTACACTTTTTTAGGTAGCATTTTATTTAAAGGCATCTTTGTTATACATTTTATTTAATTACCATAGTTATTACAATTAATTATGCATAATTGCATGCCACTAACCATACACCTTACCCACATTCTAAACCTAACCATAGTAGTATGTGCAGTTACTTAATATTACTCAGTTGTTAAAATAATAGTTACATACATTGTAGCAAGAACACCTTATTATAATAAGGTGTTCTTGCTACAATGTATGTAACTATTAATTTAACCATAGTTTAGCAATATTATATAGAAAAATAAAATATTATGCAATATTTTATGATTTTATTAACATTATGACAAATAATTAATATTAATATTTATTAGTATTATTAATTATTATGACATATTAATATTATGACATAAAATTATAGTTCGTTGCGTAATCCATCAGGGATTTACATTGTCTAATCTATATTTTTCTTACTTCTTAAGGTTCTAATTATAACTAATTTAGTACGAATCAACATATTTTGTAACATTAATCCATTTCATTCATTATCAAAAGCCTAAAGTGCATTCAACCTTACAAATGTTTCAGCAGAGACAAAAAGATAATTAAATCTTCTAAAAATTTAAGAAAACTACTTAAAAAAAAAACTTTGAAATAAATGTTTTCAAAACATTCATGTGAATTTTTCTTTTTTTTTTTATTACTTCAAGAATTTGTTCGATTTTTTTTTTTTTTCTCCTCTATTTTTATGAATGGGATCAGTTTATACTTTCTTAAATTAATGTCTTACAAAAAGAAAATTATGTATTAAATATGCAACATGAAATTAAATTAAGAAATGTTCACCTCTGAAGAAGTGCTCTTGCCGTTGTGTGTGTTATTTGCAGTTTTGAATCCTCTAATCATCATGTTATCTATGTTGTGAATCGGAGAAATTCCGTTTCTCAGGCTCTTTTACCTGTCATCTGTTTTTAAATCGACCCTCTTTCCTTTAGCAGCTTGTATTTTTCATTCTTTTGCCTCTCCCGCATCTCCACTTTTCTTTCAATCTGTGAAGTGAACGTGAACATATTGTTGTGGTAAAGTCCTGAACTCTTCTGAACTGTTCACCCCATGTGAAAACCTCCTCCGTTCCTTTACATTATTTATCTGTTTATTTACTCTCCTCGCTCCCTCCTTGTGCTGTTTTCGCAGCTCTTCCTTTGACCCCTTTGTGATTTCTCTCCCACCCGTTTTTTTTTTTTTTTTCATTTCATTCTCTACATCACCCTCTTTTATCTCTCTATTCATTTTTTGGCTGGAATATGGCGGCGGGCCTAAAAGGAGTCGTGGTCTGAATGGGGGGCATCGCGAGTGGATTTGCATAATCTGTGGCGTGGCACTGGTGCGCAGACACACAGAGAGAGACGGTGCCAACCAGTCCAAGGTGAACTGAACTCTCCTCGCCAGCTCAGAGATTAGTGACACTAACAGGCTTTACAGCAGCCGAGTTCACAGAGGGTTTGGCTGACATACCAGTGCCAACTTCTCTGGCTCCCACAGTGAACAGTGTGTGTGTGTGTGTGTGTTTGTGTGTGTCTGCTGAGAAACTGTTGCTTCTTTGATTGATTCTTACAAAGCCCAGACAAACCCCTATGTGTTTGTTCACATATATCACATATACAGTGGGGGAAATAAGTATTGAACACGTCAGCGTTTTTCTCAGAAAACATATTTCTAAAGGTTCTGTTGACTTGAAATCTTCACTGGATGTTGATACTGTAACATCCAAAGAAATCCATATATGCAGAGAAAACAAAACTAATTAGTTTACAAATGAAGTTATGTGTAATAAAATTAATTGACACAGGGAAAAAGTATTGAACACATGAAGAAAGGGAGCTGTAGAACGGCAGTGAAAGCCCAGACAGCAGCTGAAATCTCCCAGGAGTTAATCAGCAACCCTCTGCCCTTCGCCATTGTAAATACTATAACCTGCTTTAGTTCAACATCTACATTAACAGGATGATGGCCAAGCCAATCACCTGAATTGAATCCAATAGACAATACAAAATAAATATCGGATATTTCCCCCATTGTATATATATATACAACCTAAACTGAATTAAAGAAGACATACTGAAAACTTTGGTCTGCAGAGTTGTCCAACACAGGCTCATATTTTATTAAAGCCGCATAAATATGCTTTCACATATATTTGAATAGAGTTTACAGGTAAAATGAACGCTACATGAGAGTATGATGCCAACAACTTTTGTTTCTTTTCACACTAATGATATTTACAGGGATATATTATTTAGGAATAAATGTTCATTTTTGTGCTGTTCATTGCACAGCATCAAATAAATACTGTAAAATAACTTAACGATGTCTATGATTTGTAATAAAATAAGTTTGCCTCATCTGTCTGCCTCCACATGGACACATTTTCCAGCATGGTCAATTTGCTCAGTAGCTTTGTACGGTGTTCTATGTGTGAAGTAGATGAGCACAGTTACACAAAATTGCAATTTAAAATCAAGGTAAAACTACATGGTCGCAGTGCACTTTTCTCTTTTTGATTGCTTTTGAAAACACTACACTGTAAAACCCAAAAAGTTAAGGTAACTCAAACCGTTTGAGGAAACCAATTGCAACAAACCATTTAAGTTTAAAAACTAATCCTAATGAGTACTGTGAACTTAATCCATTTGAGTAAAAGAAGCAATCTGAGCACAGTAAAATACATTAAATAAAGAGAACTCAAACCAACTGAGTATTGTAAAACCCAATAAGTGAAGGCAACTCAAACCGTTTGAGAAAACCGATTGCAACAAACCATTTAAGTTTAAAAACTAATTTATGTGAGTTACTGTGAACTTACTTCATTTAAGTTGAAATAATGAGGTATTTAATTTACTCATTACCTTCAACATTGAGCTCAAAACTCTTTTCAACTGAGCAGAAGTAACTTTCAGTCTGCACTCATTTCATTTGATAACGTTGACTATTGGGTTATATACACTGTAAAAAGTGATTAGTTACTTAAAGCGAGTAAACCAATTGCCTTAAAAGCAACAAGTTGACTTTACAAAAATAATGTAAGTAAACCCATTGTAACTTGAAACTGTTAAGCTGACTTAATTTTTATAATTATGCTCATTGTACTTTTTTAAAGTCAACTAATCTTTTTTTACAGTGTCAGACTATTTTAGCACGTCTGTTTTCAAATAATTACTATCATTATTACAATATTGCAAATATTTGGTGCTTCATTAAGTCTATAAAATCTGCAATTATAGCCTGTATTGAATTTAGAAGACACACTGGAGTCTGGAAGAGCAGATTTATTTTAGTTACTGTCATTTTGCTAGATACAGCGAAGCTGGAAAAAACAAATATAATAAATGTGTTTTGAAAAAAGTGATTAGTTTACTTTTGTTTTAAAAACTTAATACGATTTGCGTAATAATGATAATTAAGTCAACTTAACAGTTCCAAGTTACAATGGGTTTACTTTCATTTTGTTTAATCCATTTTAGAAAAAGGCTGTAACATAAAAAAATGTGGAAAAAGTGAAGCGCTATGAATAATTTCCGGATGCACTGTATATATTCATACAGGGTGTGACATTAACACCCACCAACCCACCAAATGTGGGTAGATTTCAGCTGTGGCGGGTTAGGCAGACACTCGCACTATGAGTGGGGTCTGGATGCAGACCTGGTGCAGTGCAATCTGTGCTGCATCCAATGCTTTTTAATGGGCTCACCTAACCCCACCCCTAACCCTACCCCTCACAGTGACATCACTCGCTACATTGAGTGCATTGTGTTTGACATTGCATCGCTGAGTGATGCAATCTCAGTTTGCATCATAAAGGCTGCATACAGATACTATTGCCCACTATAGCCACTTTAAAAATAATTTTTAATTAGTAGTTTTCTTAAAAGCAGGGTTCGACAATAGAGATGGCCCAATATGCATGCAAATGTAATCTTAGAATCGAGAAGCAGCACAACTGACAAAAATAGCATTCACGCGAGCAAAAGAAAGCAGGTCAATATCGAATGAGAGGATAATCTCTCTCGCACACAGGTGATGTGATGCGAGCGACTGTTTAAAAAGTGTGCAAGTTCCCATTTTTTTGCGCGAAGCAACCGTGCTTGGAAACGCAACTGCTGTGATCGGTTCTCTTTAAAAAAAAATTGACAAAAAGTGATGCTCGTGCACCCACAGTCCTGCTGCTTTCAAGAGTTCCAGATGTTTTTTTTTTTTTTTTTTTTTTTTGTAAGCAGCAGCAATAGCCGCTTTCACTTTAACCATTCTTTGAACAGATTATGAGCCTACTGTTAACCGTATGCGCCTGGTCATCCTTTCATTATCACACACAGGATGTTTTTCACTTGCTTTCTTTTGCTTAGAGTTATTTTTGTTAATATGGTTTAATGATCATTTTTACAATAACATTGCTTTAATAGGAGAATAACTCTCCATGTAACTCTCCAACTGGTGATCTGAGAGACCTTTAGCCAGGACAGATTACTGTGCATAATTTTATATACATGACAATAATTATTTTTTTAATAAAAAAAAATAATAATAATTTTTTAATAAAAAAAAAAAAATATATATATATATATACATTTTTTAAGAAAGATTTTGTTGAATAAAAAGAGCATGGATATAGCCATAGTTTGCTTGTTTTGACATTATCTAAAAAAATTTAGCTAAGAAATAATTATTTCTTTATTTTTGGTGTGGTCAGAGATAAATTTAGAAAATCCTTAGTGTTGTGATGTGAAATAAAAACTAATTGCAATTAATAATGTAAAAATAAAAAACTTATTATCAAGCCCAGTGTGTGTGCGTGCATGCGTGCGTGCGTGTGTGTGTGTGTGTGTGTTTACTGTTTACAGTTGAAGTCAGAATTATCAGCCCCCTGTTTATTTTTTACTCTTTTTTTCTTTAACGAAGAGGAGATTTTCTCAACACATTTCTAAACATAACAGTTTTAATAACTCATTTCTAATAAGTGATTTATTTTATCTTTGCCATGATGACAGTAAATAATATTTGACTAGATATTTTTCAAGACACTTCTATACAGCTTAAAGTGAAATTTAAAGGTATAACTAGGTTAATTATAACCTATTATATAAGTTATTGTATAATGATGGTTTGTTCTGTAGACTATAGGGAAATAAATGGCTTAAAGGGGCTAATAATTTTGTCCTTAAAATGTTTTTTTAAAAAATGTAATCTGTTTTTTTTCTAGCCAAAATAAAACAAATAAGACTTTCTCCAGAAGAAAAAATATTATCAGACATACTGTGAAAATTTCCTTGCTCTGTTAAACATCATTTAGGAAATATTTAATAAAGAAAAATAATTCAAAGGGGGGCTAATAATTTTGTATTCAACTGTACATATACATAGCCACGATGCACAATTTAATTTGCTGTGCACAATGTGTCCCTGAAACACAAATATATGTAACTTTTCATCCTTCACACACCCTAGGGAACTGAGGATTATATGATACAGCCGTGTGTTTGTTTGCTGTCAGATCCCCTTCTTGAGTGTGTCTTCTCACAGTACAGTCCTTTCTTCAGGCGTGACGCTGTGTTTGTATATCTGTGTGAGAAAAACTGTTGCTTCTGTGCTTTTGGTTGCCAAGTTTTAGCTTAAATGCAGATCATATAAAAGGGGTGAGGGGTTTCTCAGAGTCTATAGTTGGTGGGGGTTGATGGGGGGGTGTACAGTGTCTGTTTTCTTCTAAGAATTTGATCTTTATTCATAATTCCTATTAATCTCAACTATTATGAATTCCTCTCGTCCTGCTCAGGTTAGTGCCCCATCATGAGGTGACTCGTGGAGAGGTGCGGAGGTTGTGGTCCTCTTTGTTCACCCAGCAGGATGGCACTGTGGACTTTCAACAGTTTTTACGTCACTTTGGCCCATCGCCCAAATCCTGCTGTTTCCCTAATGCCAAGCACAATCCCCCGAAACGAGGAGACAATGACTTTATGCGTCTCTCCAACAGACTCAGCTATGTCTCGGATATACTGGTGGATGCTCTGCGGGCCAAGGTGAGGCTGTACTGTCAAAAGTACTTCGATTGCTCAAAACATTTGTCATTTTCACAAAAAAACTCACATAAAAGAATGTACTTTTATTTTTTTACTACAACAGTGTGTTTGTGACAAGTGGCATGACACACAAGCATTTCTAAATCACACAGATTTCAGCCTCAGTGTTCTCCAGTGGTGTAAATTAACGAATAACAACCTCTCAAATTACTGTAATTCAGTAGTTTTACTCAGGAATGGTACTTTACTCAGTAGTTTTACTTTTACTTGAGTACATTTTAGTTCTGTAATCCGTACTTTCACTGCGCTATTTTACTTCAACCTGCAGTCACTGCTTTATTTGGTTCTTGTCTATGGTTACTGGCTAAGTAGAAAAGTCTGTCCCATGATTCCTGTACAATCAAATCATAAATAGAAAAATTACATCAGACAGAGTGACGCCAAGACACGGACGCTTTATAAGTGTAGCAAACATAAGGTGTGGAAGCATTAAAAGTGTTCAAGAAGACATAAAATCATTACACACAATGATGGAGAGACTATTTAGCTTACTGTATGATGACTGAAACCATGAAATGGCCTTAAACAATAACTAAATGCACTACAGAATGTTACGTTTTCAAATACATGCACAAACAGAGCTTGATTTGATTTGATTTGATTTCAAAGAGAAAAAAAATCACACACAAAACAATTCTTTAAACAAAATACTTTTCAACATGGTTGAAATGGAGCGGGATGAAGCACAAGCTTATTATTTTCCCCACCCCATTATAACACATCATTCGTTTATTACTTCAACTTATTTCTTCTTTTCCTTATTTCTCCTTTTTAAATACTATATAAAATATAATATTATAAATATTTAAATATTATATTATATGTTTGATTCCATTTGCATATACGTATTCTAACATAGACCCAAAAAATACACAGTATTGCAAACATTAATTGAAATTTCATTATTCCTTTCTCATTTTGTTCTTTTTCAATCACCTCTATTAATCATTATAATCCTTTAATAATAAATATGTATACAACTTTTTAAATTGATTAATATCCTGACATTGTTTGCGAATCAGTTCCAGACTGTTCCATAATTCAATTCAATTCAATTCATCTTTATTTCTATAGCACTTTTACAATGTAGATTGTGTCAAAGCTGCTTAACATAGAAGTTAAAGTAAAGTTGAAGTTCAGTTTAGTTCAGTTCAGTGTGGTTTAATATCACTGCTGAAAGTTCAAACACTGAAGAGCAAATCCATCGATGCACAGCTCCACAAGTCCCAAACCAAGCAAGCCAGTGGTGAGGAAAAAACTTCACCAACTGACAAAGTGAAGAAAAAAAAAACCTAGAGAAAAACCAGGCTCTGTTGGGCACCAAATAGAGACATACACAATTTTTTTAAGTTGTCCCTGTTTTCAGCGTCCTAAGATCTTTGTGACGCCAACTGCTAGACACTCAAAGCTTGTTAGTTAGGGTTCAAAGTGCATAACTTAAGTGTTAACATATCAGCAAACTAGATTGTTGACCTTTTAGATTACACAGATTTTACTCCAAATACAAACACATCAACCATTTACAGAAAAAGTAATCACTGCTCACTACACTTGAGTACTTTTATAAGGGCTATTTTTACCCATACTTAGAGTAGCGTTTACAACAAATACTTTTACTTTACTTGCAGCACATTTTTGTAGCAGGTAATGGTACTTTTACTTGTGTATAATTTTTTGAGTATGACCACCACTGCTGTACTCATCACAAAGTTGATTATAGTTTAATTAAAGAGATAGTTCACCCACCACCAAAAAAAATGTACTCACCATTTACTCACACTCAAGTGGTTCTAAACTTTTATGAATTTTTTTCTTCTGTTGAATACAAAACAAGTTATTCTGAAGATGAATGAATAAAAATTAATTTTATTAGTTTCCATTCATTATTTTCTGAATGTTGAAAATAAAACAGGCATTGATATCAATAGGAACAAAAAATACTAGTTAGGAAGTCAGTGGCTGTTTTTTTTTCAAGTAACTATCAAAGACACTTATTTTATACTCTTTCAAACACATAGTATGCAGTATACTCAGCCCATCTTCAACCTAAACTACCACAGTAATAACCCTACAAATTTTATCATAAAATACATCTCAGTAATTCCCAACATAACACAAAATTATTTTAATTTATCACATTTTTATGTTAATCATGTGCCAAATTGCATGTAATAGCACTCGATTTCAACAATTGTTTTCCTTGTACAGTCTGACACAAAGCATGCTGGGAACACTGTAAAAAATCTTATTTCTAGTCTAAATATCTAAATATTCTTGTCTTGTAAAATGTTATCTTGTTTTCAGAAATAATATGTCAAAATCTTATTTCAAAGCCGAAATTTGTTTATTTATTTATTTTCATTTTTTTGCTTGCACCATTTGTAGATTATTTAGCTTGTTTTAAGAAAAAAAAAAACTCTTTATATTTTGACATATTACTTCTGAAAACAAGACAATATTTTTTACTTGTCTAAAATGCTTCCTGAATTAAAATTTTTTAGATATTTATACTAGAAATAAGACAACTCGAAAATAATTTCATGCAGTTAACTAGAAATATGCTCCTGTCTATCAGAGATGCCCAAACTAGGGCTCGCAGGCCAAAGTTGGCAGATGGTAAGGCAATGGCGGAGAGTGAGAATGTTGGGGACAGTTTATAGATGTTATTTAAAATCTAATGTAACCTTTTGTTTGTTTTTTTTACTGTTAAAAGCAAACTGTAATAAAACGTTTCAATTAAATATAGTAAATTAATCAGTTTAAATACATACTCTCACCTAATGAATAGAGGACAATGCAGAGACTTTGGTGAGCAAATCAAGGCAGATTCTGCGTGACTAGTGTATTCAGCATTGAACTCCACATTGAACTCCATTGTTCACTGTTATGTAGAATACACAAGACATGTCACTCGTATCTTTTTGAATGGGGAAAAGTGTAACTGTCAATGTGGTGAATAAAGCCCCGCCTACTAGTACAGGAGCCAATCATTGATCGCTTTAGACTGACGATACTCTGGGGGAGGGACTTGGACCAGACGTGAGTTTCATCAGATTTTGTGTGATTTAAACGTTTAGAATTGAAGCTAAAGGGGCAGTTGTTGATTAATTTTATTGGTGATTCCTAATATGAAATTCAATTGTAACTTGTCAAGCAGTTTTGGAGAATTTGATGTTTCCCCATTCAAACACAATGCCCGAGCATACTGTCCAAGAGGCGTTTCAAAGATGGCAGCCAAGTGAAATGACATGCCTTAAAGGGACTTTGCTTTAATATAATATAGTTTGGTGTATTTACCTTCGGTCAATGACTCTCAATGATATTCGTTTTTTTGACCCTTTATAAGAAGAATGTAGGCACCCCTGGTCTATATAGTATCTTACTATATAGTAAGATACTATATACTATATATTGCTATATATACTATATATTATCTATATCTTAATGTAATACAATTTTGAGTTTGTGTAACTTTTGAAACATTTTAGTGAAATGAACTCATTTGCCTTTTCTATTGAGGCATTATTCTGAATCTCTTTCTGTTTTGTGTGTTTAACAGGTGGAGATGTCTGTTTCTGAGCTCTGGACTGAGTTCTCTGAAATGGATTTTTCTGGAACAGGTTTTGTCAGCAGCGATGAATTTAAAGAGATCCTCATGAGCCTGTGTGTTCATCTCAGCCAGTATGAGTGTGATGTTCTGGCCAGGAAGTTTGACATCAACCATGATGGCTGGTAGTTACACTTGCATGAATAAACATTTTGGAGGAAGATCCCTGCAGTAAATAGATCAATAAATCATAAATAAATGGCTAAAGTCATCAATTAATTACACAAATAATTAATTAAAACACAAATAACTGAGCAAATGCATTTGTGTGTGTGTTTCAAGGCGTTTCAAGGCATTTTGTTATTTATAAAAAAAACAATAGAGATTGTGAATTAATATTCAGAGAAATAATTAAGTACTTTAAATGAATTAAGACGTGCATAAAATATTAATGTATTAATATGTAAATAGGAGAGAATGTGAATTTCTAAGATTATAAACAAATTAAGCAAAGAAAGAAAAAATAAAGGAAAAAATCAAAAGCCTGAAATAAAATAAACTGATTTTGGTAATAAATCAAGACATTCTTGAATAAATATTTAAATAATTGAGGAGATTTTAGATTATTAAAACAAATGAATGTCAGAAAGAAAGAAACATATATTGTTTTAGTACAAGTTATAATATGATATATTGACCATTTGTAATTGTTTTTTGTATTTGATTTTGATTGTTATATAGAGTTTATAGATTAATATAATATATAGAGAGAGATTTTAGCCAAATATGGATTTTATGTTTTACCTTTTGAAAGTAAACTAGGTTAAACAAATTGTATTTGTAGTAAACAACTTTATCCGACTTAAGATCAACCCGTCACTTCACTTTCATCCTATAGATGAAGCATAGTATTTCTTATCATCATGTAATTCATCATAGTTTTCTTTTCTTGCCTTATCAGCGTATCCTACTTAGAATTCCTCAGGCCTTTTCTATCCCAGAGTCAGATATGGAAGCATGGATCCAATATGGCAGCTGCTCTGCAGACTCCCAGAGAAACTCAAGAAATGGCCACCCCGGAAACACTAAACCGCAGCATCAGAAAAAAGGTAAAGCGTCATTTATAGACGATATTAAAAATGTCCGTAAATTAGCAGTTTTCTCTATTTTGTGATTCATGTTTTTATTTTTCCCCATTTATTTATGCTTTTGAATTTCATTAAAGGACAATGATCTTTCTTGCAACAACTTGTAACCTAGAAAAGTTCAAAAAAGTGACTTTTAAAACATTTTTAACAGTTTAAAGTGAGACAGCAGGAATAATAAGTAAATTAGTTTAATTACTTTTTTCCCAGAAAACATATTTCTAAAGGTGCTGTTGCCTTGAAATTTTCACTAAATGTTGGTAACAACCAAAGAAATCTATATATGCAAAGAAAACAAATCTAATTAGTTTACAAATGAAGTTATGCGTAATAAAATTAAATGACACAGGCAAAAATGATCGAATATATAAAGAAAGGGAGGTGTAGAAAGGCAGTGAAAGAAACCCTCTGCCCTTTATCCTTATAAATTATAACAAGCTGCTTCAGACGTCAACATGATCAGGATAATGAAAATGAAACCAGGATGTACATTTCAGCAAGACAATGATCCAAAACACAGCCAGGGAAACTCTCAAATGGTTTCAGAGAAAAAAAATCAAGCTGTAGAGTGGCCCGGCCAACCACCTGACTTGAATCCAATAGAAGATACAAATTGAAGGTCAGATTTTATAGACAAGACCCACAGAACCATCAAGATTGTTTACACTCTGTTGAAGTCTGTGAAAAGCTCACACCTCATTCTCCACATGTGAGGCGTCTTTAAGCTGCCATGACCAAAAAAAAAGCTTTTTATATAAGTATTAAAAACATTTCAGTAGTTCAGTACTTTCTCATTCCATTGTTATTACACATAACTCATTTTTCAGATTTTTTTTTCTATTGCTATCTTTTTATGTTTGTGTTGTTTGGGTTTTTACCAAAATCTGGTTCAATTCCATGTCAACAGCACCTTTAGAGGTATAAATATTATTTACAACCATAAATAAATGGAAAACACAAGATACAGAGACTGTTAATTAACATATTTTTTACAGTGTAATATGTACAATCACTGGCCACTTTATTAGGTACACCTGTCTAACTGCTTGTTAACGCAAATTTCTGATCAGCCAATCCCATGGCAGCAAGTCAATGCATTTAGGGGTGTAGACATGGTCAAGATGATCTGCTGCAGTTCAAACAGAGCATCAGAATTGGAAGGAAAGGTGACTTAAGTGACTTTGAACATGGTATAGTTGTTGTTGGTCTGAGTATTTCAGAAACTACTAATCTACTGGGATTTTCATGCACAACCATCTCTAGGGTTTACAGAGAATGGTCATAAAAAGAGAAAATATCCGGTGAGCGGCAGTTCTGTGGGCGCAAAAGCCTTCTTCATGTCAGAGGTCAGAGGAGAATGGCCAGACTGGAAAACATTGCCTAGTCTAATGAGTCTCGATTTCTGCCGTGACATTAGAATGGTTGGGTCAGAATTTGGCATCAACAACATGAAAGTATGGATCCATCCTGCCTTGTATCAACAGTTTAGGCTGGTGGTGGTGGTGTAATAGTGTGGGGGATCTTTTCTTGGCACACTTTGGGCTCATTAGAACCAATTGAGCATTGTGTCAACGCCACAGCCGACCTGAGTATTGTTGCTGACCATGTCCATCCCTTTATGACCACAGTGTACACATCTTCTGATGGCTACTTCCAGCAGGATAACGCACCATGTCATAAAGCGCGAATCATCTCAGAATCTATACCATGGAGGATTAAGGCAGGGCTGAAGGCAAAAGGGCAAACTCGGTACTAGTAAGGTGTACCTAATAAAGTGGCCGGTGAGTGTATGAATACATGTGAAGGGTTCAAATGCAAAAGCCTCTAAACGCCATCACAAATGTTATTTTTAATATGAGCATTTTTCTCATTTTTCCTTTGTGTAGGTTCAGATTTTTCACTTTTATGGTGATGAAAATGTTATTATGTTAGTCTAAATTAAAATAACAGCATAAACATAAAAGGCTGAGAAAAAATTTTCATTTTACAAGAAAATTTCAGATGGCATTTAGAGGTTTTTGCATCTGAACTCTTCATGTATAAATGTCTACATGTTCCTTTTGTGTTTTGGTGTTGTAGCTCCAGCGTAAGGCGAAGGCTCTTAGCAAGGCCTGTACTCGTCTGGACGGCTCCAGCTCTGGGCTTCTCTCTGCGGCTGAACTGGGTGCAGTGCTACAGCTGTTAGGAGTGTGTCAGAGTCAAGAAGAGCTCAAGAGTGTGTTCTCTACCCTTCACACACACCCGTCGGGATGCCTGGACTACCGCCCGCTTCTAATGGACAAACACAGAAGCTCCTGTCACAGCCAGCAAAGCAAACAGAGTAGGTCAGAGGCTTAAACTGATAATACTTACATTGGATTGGCACACGTCTTACATAAACGAGAGATACAAGTAAATGTTTCAAACCAATCCTGCTGACTTCATGTACTTAGGCATGATCAATATTCAAGTCATAACCTTTATTATTGCATTGCTTTATATTAGATCAGGTTAGAATGGGTGAATTGTACTTCATGAAGTACACTGTAAGCATGTTTAACACCTGCTTAATAAAACTGAAAGTCATCTGATTTTGATGTAAATGGATTTTCTTGATTTAAGTTTTTTTTATCATGATTAGGCTTGTATTTAGCATTGTCAGATCAGAATGATATAAACGCATCTTAATAATGTGTAAATGGGGGCTGGGTGATTTAATAAAAAATCTCATATCACAATACAGAAAGTTATCTCATAAGCTGCGTCCCAAATGGCACACCATGCACTTATGCACTATGCACTTATGCACTTACACACTCAACAGCATAGTATATGTATGTAGTATCGTCCCAAATCGATCGAACACTAATCTTTTTTTGCTAAGCAGAAATTCAAATCGTTTCCCTGATGATGTTTGACGGTTGCTAAATTAGTGAAATAAATGACTAAAGTACCAAATAATACCTGCCATGAATATAAATGCATTCACCATTGGGAGGCGCTATAATCACTCTCAAAGGAGAATTTTGATTTCACAATTCAAAATAATTAAAGTTGTCCAACATATGCCTGATAGCTCCGCCCCTTCCGCTACGTGAGCAAAGCTGCAGTCATTGAGTGCATGAAGTGTCCATCATTCCACACTTCATTTTACCGGCTGAATGAGTGCATCATCCGGGTAATTAAAGTGCACTTACTATTTGTAAAGTTTTCAGTGTGAATGCACTACTTACACTATTTATACTACAAAATGGCATAGAATAGTGCATAAGTATGCGATTTGGGACGCACCTACATTCTAATAACGAGATATATCATGATATAGTACCATTTCTGTAAATTCAATCAATAAATAGTTAATATTTATTGACCACATTGAAAAAAAAAAGATTGTAAAAAAATTATTTGGGCTGAATTTAAACAAACAAATTAAGTTAAACGTCACTAAATTTAATTTATTTGTTTAAATTCAACCCTAAAAAAATTTGAGATTACAATTATAAATATTGTTTGGCAAAAATAATTGTTTTCACTTCACATGTAAACACTATTTCAGAAATTTGCTCATCCATATGTGATCATATTTCTAACTTTATTTAGAACTTCAGGGCAAATGTTTGAAAAATATTTTTAAAATATGAATAAAATATAAAACACATTTTTAAAAAAAATTTAATTATAGGTCCAACATAAAAAATAAATAAATAAGACGTATCACAGTTTTCTAAGTCGCTTTGGTACATTTCCAACGCAATCTCACAGCAATTCCATTATGATTTAGTGGCTAACTGGTATGAATTCGTACAATCTAATTCGTACAATTTAGTACGATTTCGCTCATCATCCAATGACAGTTGGTTTTAGGGGTGGGGTTAGGTGCCACGCCTCGTTTTTAAAATCCTACAATTTCGTACGACTGAACTCATACAAATTTATACGAATTAGTGCGTTTTCTCGTGAGATCAGGCTGACATTTTCTCAGATCTGAATTGAAATTCTCAAAACTACCTGTTCAATCTTCACATCATTGTGTCGCTTCTGCACATCAGAAAAGCTGTTTCTCATTCCTTTGAACAAGTTGCAGATACTTTTGTACATCCATGTTACTGATTACATACAATTCTCTGATGTTTCCTACATTATCAGTCGCCTATGTCATTGTTGATCAAAATGTATTATTTCAGCCTCTGTTGAATAGTCTCACCCCCCACAACATTTAGGCATTAGTTCATGGTATAAGTCTTTACCTGCAAAATGCTTGAACAAGTTGTCATAATATTTTGTGATAATGCATTTATCTATTATCTTTGTTTTCTAAATCTGTCTACAACTGATAAACTTCTCCCAGGTGAATTTTGACTTTTTCTAATGAAGGTCCATCACAAAGATTGTCCTATGTTCACATTTCTACTTTTGTTTTGTTTATTCTTCATGCTATACAGTGCTGTCTTTTCCTTTCTGTATCACAACGACATGATCTGTCAACAAATTACAGTACACACAGCTGTTATGTTGACAACATGACCAAGTAATTTGACTGTCTTATCCGTACACAATAGCCTCTGTTATACAGTGATGCCAGTAAAATCTGGTAGATTTAGATTTAATGGTAGATTCATAAAAAAGGGTGTTCACATAGGCACAGACGTTCCGAAATTGTTCCTGTAAAAGACCGTTTACACATCTATTCCAAATCTTTGAAAAAAGTCAATTATTGTAGTGGCTCTTTTTTCCTGTTTACAAGTTGTGTTTCTCTTCTCGTGTGTCACAGTAATGATCAATCTACAGGTTATTTAGTTCAATAACACATCCTTAAGTTTGCAACGTCTGAGTTTTTCAGTTTAAAAGTAAATCAGGCTTAAATGGCAAGAGTTCCTGTGGGGACGAAAGTAACACTGTTATTTATGTCCCACACTGCTAATAGCCATACCTTATTTTTCACTTCCACATTAGAGTTTTCAGTGTCTTGATTCTTATGTTTTATCAAATTAATGCATATTGCCAATAATAATAAAAAGTATGTCAAAATTGTTGAAATTTTGCATTGTTGTGTTGCTTTAAAGGGCACATAGTTTACCTCTTTTTTATGATGTAATATTAATATTATGGTTCTTCTTAGTGTGCCAGTTTAGGTTCAGTTCAAAACACAATTCAGATTTTTTTATTATAATGTGTTTAAAAGTGTCATGTTGGGGGCGTGTCCACAGTTGGCTGATTTATGGGTGTGCTGCTTCACATGTAAATTAGTTTCGGCTTCCCGCCAACGTAACAAGGGGGCGGGGCCATGAGCTCACCCGCTCTGCGTTTGTTACAGAGTCCGACAGGCAGACGAAGGAGAGAGAGGATCACCATTCAGTCGTACATGTACGACTCTGACACAGACCAAGCAGAGTACAAAATCATTTGTGTCTTTGTACAGTTTTACAGCCAACTGTGTGCTAGTTTCAAGTGCCGAGCTTGTACACAGAAACTGATAACCACGCACACTGAATTAACTTTGACTGAGGCACCGGATGCGCCGCTCAAAGCCGCGACACGGCACACCAGACAATCTCTGTAGCGCGGCAGAAACATGTGTCCCGAATCGTCACGCCCTCATTTTTGAATTCTAAACATAGGTTTCTGCAGCAGTCCGTGGCACCCAGCCGTCGACTTGAGTGTACCCTGATAGAAACCTATGTTTAGAATTCTAAAACGCATGCTAGTTAAGATCACAGGGAGCTTCTGGGATCGGGAGAAATGCAAACGGCTGAAGTATAAGGTAGACTCAATGAGAAGTACACATGTTTGCAAACCTACCTAAAGATACAACCAATAATTCAGATTAGAGCGATAATGTGGAGAATATTGATCTTGTGTTGAGCCCAATGAGCCTTGCATCTAAAAATAGAACTAGCGTGTTCCTTTAGTGATATTGATTCGACTCACGCTGAAAATGGCGGACGTGAATTAACAAACTGAGGATATGATGACGCGCATGTGAATCAATATTGGTGGGCGGGGGGACCGCTCTCCTACGTCAGGTAGCGGTCGATTTGAAAACAGCTCCAATTGGTCCACCATTTTTTATGTTGTTCAATTGAAAAAAAGCACTGGGTGTGCTTATATCACCCCAATATGACAGTCTATACACCATACATGCACATATGTCTGTCCAAACTGCTTGAAAAGTAGATTTTTTACCATAGGTGCCCTTTAAAACATTTGCTGGAGCTGAAATTTAAAATGAAAATGCTGTTTAGTATTTTTTGCAAAAATAAAGGACAAGATATGTTTGCAGTTAACATTAACAAGGTCATAGTCAGATATATTTCAAATAAACAAGATTAAGCTTGCAAAATCTAATATTGTGTTGCTTTCTTTCCTGCCAATGGGGTCAAAAGTAACAATGAGCTTATGCTGAGATGTTCTACATTGATACAAACTAACACCTGATTTTGATAGACCACTCTTGTAAGTAACCACAGCTAAAATATATTTCTGCTGAAAACATTATCTTTTAAAATGAGGTTTTTATGAAAAATGTTACTTTCGTCCCTGGTATTTTCCAGCTCGTTCTCTTATTATTTTATCTTATTCTCTGCTTCCTATAAATTTACATTTAGAGAACATAATGATGCATTGCATTTCCTTCGAATGATCAATTTAATTTTCTTTACTTGGTCTTTAAAAGGCCTTAAAAATTTTACCTTGATAAAATAAGTCTTACCATGTTTCATTTCAAAATCTTGCATATATAAAGCATATTTCTGTGAACCTCTAAGAACTCTTTTAAGTTGTACGATCTAATTTGTGAACGTGTCCATCACACTGAGTGAACTGGAGAATATGAAACACCACACCGAAATGACTCTTTTTTTTCCATGTCATTCCCTGCAGCGTCAGATGTGTTTAGTTAAGAAAAGACTCTCGGTTTTCTTAACAGAACCGCCTGCGTATAAATAAAACTTCAGATGGAAAGGAACTTTCTTGGCTGCTTTCTTTGGCATTTTAAGAATTTTAACATGACAATGGAATAAAACCCTGAGCCATTTTAGCTCTGCTTCATTTGTTTTGATTCATACTGTGTGATGAAGCTAAAGGACTCTAATTTTACCAGCTTTTCTCCCTCCGCTTAACACAGTGTTCCCTCTGCGGATTTAAACCAATATTGGCTTGTTGGTCACTCAGTGCTCTTTCATCGCTTTCGTCTTTCATGGCATTATCGTTTTTCCCATCTGCATGCCCTCTTTGTCTTCTCTCCTCTTTTCCGCTCCAGCGTTTGGCGAACAGCTCTGTGTTATCCAGCCGATCATCCGTTCATCTATCCGTCTATCTGTCTGTTCATCCATCAATTACTCGTCCTGACAGCTGGAAGGCAGACCTGTGCTTTTCTTCGCGTATGTGTGCCGATGTAGGTGTGGTAAAACAGAATCTAGATTTTACTTTCAGATGGAGTTTTAATGCAGCCATGTTTCATTTCTGTTGTATACACATAAGTTTTTAAAAGGTTTGAGGTCGGGAAAAAAAAACATGAAATAACGGCCGTTAAATTACTGAAATTTGCTGTAAAATAACAGATGGTAAATTACAGAAACTTACCGGAAATTTTAATTTAAGCAACTTTCTGTAATTTAATGTCCGTTATTTTATGGTAAATGTCTGTAATTTAACTGGCATTATTTTATGGTAAATGTCTGTAATTTAACAGCCGTTATTTTACGGTAAATGTCTGCAATTTAACGTTCGTTATTTTACGGTAAATGTCTGTAATTTAATGTCCTATATTTTATGGTAAATGTCTGTAATTTAATGTCTGTTATTTTACAGTAAATGTCTGTAATTTAACGGCTATTATTTTACAGTAAATGTCTGTAATTTAACAGCCGGTATTTTACGGTAAATGTCTGCAATTTAACGTTCGTTATTTTACAGAAAATGTCTGTAATTTAACGTCCTTTATTTTCATGGTAAATGTCTGTAATTTAATGTCTGTTATTTTACAGTAAATGTCTGTAATTTAACAGCCGTTATTTTACAGTAAATGTCTGTAATTATATGTCTGTTATTTTACAGTAAATGTCTGTAGTTTAACAGCCGTTATTTTACAGTAAATGTCTAGTTTAACAGCCATTATTTTACAGTAAATGTCTGTAATTTAACAGCCGTTATTTTACAGTAAATGTCTGTAATTATATGTCTGTTATTTTACAGTAAATGTCTGTAGTTTAACAGCCGTTATTTTACAGTAAATGTCTGTAATTTAATGTCTGTTATTTTACAGTAAATGTCTAGTTTAACAGCCATTATTTTACAGTAAATGTCTGTAATTTAACAGCCGGTATTTTACGGTAAACGTCTGCAATTTAACGTTCATTATTTTACGGAAAATGTCTGTAATTTAACGTTCGTTATTTTACGGAAAATGTCTGTAATTTAACGTCCTTTATTTTCATGGTAAATGTCTGTAATTTAATGTCTGTTATCTTCCAGTAAATGTCTGTAAATTAACAGCCGGTATTTTACGGTAAATGTCTGCAATTTAATGTTCATTATTTTACGGTAAATGTAATTTAATATCCGTTATTTTACGGTAAATGTCTGTAATTTAACGGACATTATTTTACGTTTTTTTTCCAGTGTTGTGCCGGGAGGTGCACCCTTGCCATAAAATGCAGCCCCTCTAAAATGTATTTCTATTAACTTGCTAAAAAAAAAGTAATAATAATAGTTAGGACACTAATGAGAGTGACTGAGGTGAGTTTCATGAATTGAACTCTTCCCTTACAGATAAATAAATAAATAAATAAATAAATAAATAAATAAATAGATTGACTTTAAATACAATTCATGTTTAATGTGTGGTTTAGTTAAAAACTGGGGTGCGTTTTTCGGCACAACACCAGCATCCCAGATGCCGGAAAAAAAGTTAAATAACAGATTTTTTTTTTTTAATAGTGGATGTAATGCTACTGAACACTGGACTCATTTCAAATAAATAAATTAATTAACAAGGAACAATTTACATTTTGAATCGATTAAAATAATTTAAATTATAATTAAAATAATTAAATCATCATTTTAGAACAGTGTTAAAATAAGAAAATAGCCTTTATTAAATAATTATTATATAATTCATTCATTCATTCATTTTCTTTTCGGCTTAGTGCCTTTATTAATCAGGGGTCGCCACAGTGGAATAAACTGCCAACTTATACAGCACATGTTTTACACAGCGGATGCCCTTCCAGCCGCAACCCATCTCTGGAAAACATCCATACACACTCACACTCATACACTACGGACAATTTAGCCTTTCCAATTCACCTGTACTGTATGTCTTTGGACTGTGGGGGAAACCGGAGCACCCGGAGGAAACCCACGCGAACGCAGAGAGAACATGCAAACTCCACACAGAACCAGCGACCTTCTTGCTGTGAGGCGACAGCACTACCTACTGCACTACTGTGTCACCCTATATTATATTATATTATATTATATTATATTATATTATATTATATTATATTATATTATATTATATTATATTAAAGTGTGTTTCCAACCCTATTTCACAATAAAATGTAACTATTTTGCATTTCATAAAATTAGTGGCTAATTTGTGTTAATCCATATAATATTATTCATATTAAATGTACACTTTTTTTTTTAAAGTGAGCATAAATGAATAAATAAATAAACAATACATTTATTATAGTGTTAAATAAGAAAATAGCTTTTATTTAAAATTGTATAAGATAATTTTTAAAGAAGATTATATAAAGCAGTTGGTCACACTATATTTTGATGGTCCGTTTGTTGAATTTAAGTTACATTGCATCTACATTCCAACTAATTCTCATTAGATTATAATTAGACTGTTAGGTTGGGGTTAGGGTTGGAGTTAGGGTTATAGTCAGTCTTATAGTCAGTTAAATGTCTGTTGAAGGAGCAGTATCAACAGATATTAAGCGGACAGTCTACTCATGCTCAAATGGACCATCAAAATAAAGTGTGACCAAACATTTTCTACTATATTATATTATATTAAGTTATATTATATTATATTTTATTATATTATATTATATTATATTATATTATATTATATTATATTATATTATATTATATTATATTATATTATATTATATTATATTATATTATATTATATTATTATTTTAAAGTGTTTTTCCAACCATATCTTACAATAAAACGTAACTATTTTGCATTTCAGAAAATTAGTGACTAATTTGAGTTAATCCATATAGTCTTATTTATAAATTATTTATAATCTATAAATTAGATTGCACAAATTAAAACACTTGCATGAGCTTGTGTTGGTGCTTCTGTTCTGCATCTCGGTCTGATCACTGAATTTCTGTCCCTCTTTTTAGCAGCTTTGATTTCATGGGCCTGATTATTTTTCTTCAGGTCCACTCAAGGATGAAGCCCAAGGAACCCAAGATTGTCTTCTTTTCAGCCTCATTACAATGAAACCACCCCCGCCAAAGTACCACAAACCCAGAATCCTTCTCCCCTCCTTTCTCTCTCCTTGGTGCTTTCTGGGAAGCTGCTGCCATACAACTCACTTAAAGAAGGACTTAATGGGATAGTTCAGTAAAATGTCCTCACCAAACTTTTATTCTGGGGAACACGAAAGATAATGTGTTTCAAAATGAAGAGTTTAGATGCAAAAACCTCCAAAAGCCATTTGATATTTTCTTCTAAAATGAGAATTTTTCTCCAACTCCTGTGTGTAGGCTCAGCAATTTTACATTTATAGTGACAAATAAGTACCTTTCATTGGCTTTCAAGTGAAATATTATGAACATAGGAGGCTGAGAAACAAATCTCATTTTAGGAGAACATTTCAGACAGTCTTTAGAGATTTTTGCATTCAAATGTTGAAAACCATTTTTCAAGTTACTGAAAAAATGTTGGGTATCGACTTCCTTAGTAGTAAAAAAAAAAAAACAAAATAAAAATAGATGTCACTGTGTTTCCAAGATTGAGCATTTTTGTATGCACACTCATAAGCTGATAACTCACAAAAATCAGTTTACTGAAATAAACGGTTGTCCAGATTAATGTGTAGCCAGTATCTTACAATAGTAGTAGCCAAGCTTACAAGACATCACTAATAAATCAGTTTATTCGGTACTACTGACAGCAAAATGTAATAGTTTGCTCATATAACTTCTACTATTTATGTCGGTTGTCATATATTGCATAAAACATTATTTTTTTTAACTCTTGGTCAGGAAAGCATCTGTTCCAGAAAGTTTGCCAATACATGGCATGATAAATTGTGAAAATAACCCATATGAGAAAGCTTTAAGAACAAGTGAAAGCCTCTGTTGGCTGTCGCTTCAGCATGATTTCAGCTAATCAGTTTTGGCCTATGCAAACAATTATTTTTCACTAGTCCAATATCTAGCTGTGTAAGAAAACATAGAACATACATGTTTTAGCTTTTTATTATTAAAATGGCTAACTTCTGACTGAAGAAAGTGACTGAGGTGCTGGCCAGTTTGTTATTTGCCTAATAAATGACAATAGGCTACAGTTTTTAATTTTTAACTTTAACAGACTCCTACATTAAAAGTATATAATAACATATACAGTTGAAATCAGAATTATTAGCCCCCCTTTGATTTTTACTTTCTTTTTTAAATATTTCCCAAATGATGTTTAACAGAGCAAGGAAATTTTCTTAGGTGAAAATCTTATTTGTTTTATTTCTGCTAGGATTATAGCAGTATATAATTTTTTAAAAACCATTTTAATGTCAAAATCATAAGCCCCTTCAAGCTATATATTTTTTCGATAGTCTACAGAACAAACCATTGTTATACAATAACTTGCCTAATTACCCTAAACTGCCTAGTTAACCTAATTAACCTAGTTAAGCCTTTAAATGTCATTTAAAGCTGTATAAAAGTGTCTTGAAAAATATCTAGTCCAATATTGTGTACTGTCATCATGGCAAAGATAAAATAAATCAGTTATTAGAAATGAGTTATTAAAACTATTATGCTTAGAAATGTGTTGGAAAAAATGTGCTCTCAGTGAAACAGAAATTAGGGAAAAAGATAAACAGAGGGGCTAACAATTCAGGGGGGCTAATAATTCTGATTTAAACTGTATATATGTTTATATATATATATATATATATATATATATATATATATATATATATATATATATATATGTGTGTGTGTGTATATATATATATATATATATATATATATATATATATATATATATATATATATATATATACAGTTCAAGTCAGAATTATTAGCCAAAGTAAATAAAAAAAGACTTTCTCCAGAAGAATAAAATAATATTAATAAAATAATTAAATAGAAAATGAGGCGAATAACTGCAAAAAAACTACAGTTTTTGAGAAAAAATAACCACCCCTTTCATCAGGCTGGCTACCGGTACATTTTGTGTCTCCAAGTAAAATCTTTGGGTAACACTTTAAAATAATGGTCCGTTGGTTCAGTGTTTCCCAACCCTGTTCCTGCAGGCACTCCATCAGTACACATTTTCAAAACAATCTCAACATTTGATTTTAATAAGACATTAGTTAATGTTGAACTATGATTAATAAATGCTTTACAAGATTATTCATATTTAGTTAGTTAGTAAATGCATTACTCTTATTCTAAAATGTCATCAATCTTTGATTATTTTTCCAAAACAAAAACTTCAATGAAACCGTTTGAATAATTATATCAAGTTATTGCTAAAATAAATAATGTTTGCGTGTGTATTTAGGGACATTTTGTCTTGAAAATATTTCATTAAAAACTGCCACTTAGCCTATTTTTTATTGTCTCCACCTCCTGAATAATGACATTTAAATCTCTGATAGAACAAGCATGTGACTTGCTCCAAGTGATTTCACTTTCTCACGCAAGAAACTTTGGAAGAGGAGATTAAGATGTATTATTAGTAGAATAATTAATTGTCGGCGACATGGTGGCGCAGTAGGTAGTGCTGTAGCCTCACAGCAAGATGGTCGCTGGTTCAAGTCTCGGCTGGGTCAGTTGGCGTTTTTGTGTGGCGTTTGCATGTTCATGTTCATGTTTTGTTGCACGTTTGCATGGGTTTCCTCCGGGTGCTCTGGTTTCCCCCACAGTCCAAAGACATGCGGTACAGGTAAGCTGGATAGGCTATATTGTCCATAGTGTATGGGTGTGAATGAGTGTGTATGGATGTTTCCAAGAAATGGGTTGTGGCTGGAAGGGCATCCGCTGCGTAAAACATGTGCTGGATAAGATGGCAGTGCATTCCGCTGTGGCAACCCCAGATTAATAAAGGGACTGAGCCGAAAAGAAAATGAATGAATGAATAATTAATTGTCCACTTAATAATTCACTGTTTAAAACTAGGGCAGCACGGTGGCGCAGTGGGTAGCGCTGTTGCCTCACAGCAAGAAGGTCGCTGGTTCAAGCCTTGGCTGGTTCAGTTGGCATTTCTGTGTGGAACTATTCTTGCAC
Organism: Danio aesculapii; assembly: GCF_903798145.1. Taxonomy (NCBI): domain Eukaryota; kingdom Metazoa; phylum Chordata; class Actinopteri; order Cypriniformes; family Danionidae; genus Danio; species Danio aesculapii. Next base: position 43,368,718 of record NC_079435.1, read on the forward strand.
ATGTTTTACACAGCAGATGCCCTTCCAGTCACAGCACCGTATCGGGAAACACCCACACACTCATTCACACACAATCATACACTACGGCCAATTTAGTTCATCCAATTCACCCATACTGCATGTCTTTGGACTTCGGGAGAAACCAGAGCACCCGGAGGAAATCCACATGAACACGGGGATAACATGCAAACTCCATACAGAAATGCCAACTGGTCCAGCTGGGACTAGAACCAGCCACCTTCTTGCTGTGAGGCGACTATGCTAACCATTGAGCCACAGTGCCACCCCTCAATAATATAATGAAAATATATAAAATTTGGTTTTAGATATACAATGAGGTGTCTGGTCTGAGGCTAGCATCCTAGGCTAAAGCACAAAATGGTGGACAATGTCAACCCTGTTGTTGTCAACTCTGTTAGAGTTTTTAAAAAGTTTAAGTTTTCTATCACATTTAAACATTTTGCATTAGTTTATATTAATAGTTGATACAGTTTGTTTTAAATTATACATTTGTTGCACTGTATGTCATTCTAGTTTAAGTATATACATGAAAAAGGCTTGAAATAAACCAGTAATTCTGGAATAAGTCAGATAAAGTTCAATAAAACAACAGAAAGCAGGTTTACATTGCTTGCTGAAATCTGCATCCATAAAAATCTAGCTGTGATGATTAGTTTATGCTATATATTCTGATAAAGTAAAACTCTATAACACACATATAACCACACAAATTGCTCATTAAGTATAATTGGGTTAAGAGTGTGCATTTATTTTTCTAAATATCTTTTTTTATCCAACATAACTTGTGGATGAATAAATAATGACAGGTTTATTTTTTTTAAGTGAACTGTCCCTTTAAATGTGATAGGAGGGATTCATACGTCCGGAGTCATCTGTCTGGACACATTTGCACCTGTTTTGTACCCATATTTCATACAGTTTGTCCCTTTAGTGCAGAGATGCTCAAAGTAGGGCCTGCCAGCCAAAGTTGGCCCATTGTAACCTTTGATTTGGCCCACCATCCAATCTGAGAATGATAGAGAGGGTTGGAGCAATGCTTTTAAAAGAGTCATTTCTGATTTAACGAAACTTTTTGTTTGTTTGTTTGTTTGTTCGTTTTATTACTCTACAAAAAAGCAAATTGAAATTAAATGTTTCGATTAAATGTAAATAGATTTTAAAACAAATACTGTCACTCCACAAATAAAGGATCGGCGAGCAAATCAAGGCAAAAACTAATTTTGTTTTTACTGTAATTAGTTCAGTATGAAATGTAAAAAATATATATACATATAAATATGCACATTGTATTAGTTAATATGAAGCAACCCCCTCCCGCTCTCCCTCAAGAAGCAAATACGGAAGTTACTGAAACTGCAATTCATCAAAATTCCGCTAGTCCTGGCTCCATAATAGAGCAAATTTCTATTGAGCCCACTGTTAAAATGGCCACCTTTACACCAGAAAAAAAGTGTTTACAGCCTGGAACAATTTTGGTTCAAATAGCTAAAATTATCCTTATTGACAACTGTGAGGGGGTGTATTTTTTTTTTAACTCATCCGTTTTGTTTATATTAAATTAAGGCCGTGGCCACTTGAGTGACAGCTAAGTCTCGCTGGTTGCCGTCACTTCACCTCAGCTGATTCCGGCTGATTTGCTGCTGAACTCTGCATATAAATCATATTTTCGTTTTGTTTTATGTGGCTTTACACAGTCAGCTGCTTTTTGGAATTATTTCTTACATTATCAGATAATATGGCGTGCTGTGTGCACTTAATTGTACTCACAAACTATTCATGTGGCCTCCGTTTCCCTGGTGAGTGAAATGATATAACATCTCTATAAATGTGTTTGTTTTATTTAGGATCATTTATCATTTATATTTTTCTTTAGACCTGTGATGCACTCCAGAGTCTGACAGATTGATTAGCTGTAGGCTATAGAACAGTCGTCTGAAACGTTGTCATACGTTGTCACATGCCTGGATTTCCTTAATAGCCTTGCATTTACTAACACACACTATATTTGAAGTATTTGGAAGTAATTAGGGCTGTCCTCCTGTAGAAAAACATCATAAGAACAATGTTTAGTGGCTCAATGTATAACAACAGTGTTTTTAAAAGTCTGAACGCTTTATTGATATAGTGTACAATAAAGCACATGTGGTCAGAACACAAACGAGTCGCAGGTAATAAAGTAGTAAGGGTTTCTCCCAAAGAAAAACCCATCTAAGCAAAATAGCAGGCATCTGTAGCTCCACTCACGCTTCGCCTCTTTGACCTTGTTTCCTATCCCCCAGTCGGTGTGAAGATGCACAAACAAAATGGCGATGGTTGGCCACCCCTACTTGTAGCTTCTTTGGCGTTCTTCAGAAATATATAGGTGACATTACCGATACTACGTCTATATCTTATACAGTCTATGGTTAATATAACGCAATGTATTTACTTATTTTTAAATATTATTAAATAAATTAGGAAATTACCCATGCCAACTATCTTTACCTTCAGCCCACTAGCCTTAATATAAATAAAGTTTGGATTTTGGCCATTCACAGGAAAAAGTTTTGTCACCCCTGCTTTAGTGAAATCATGACTCTTTCTGTCTCTCAGGTGTCTTTGTAGGAGAGATTTTGGGCATATTGGTTTCTGGCTGTACTTTTGGGTGTGAAAAGCATGCGGGACGGGGGGTGGAGAGGGGCGGGGATCTCTTCTTCTATGCCATTGTGGAAGCCAAAGAAAGTAAACCCTCTACAGTTAAAGAGGGAGGAACACAAGTGCCAACATCTCAGAAACAATCAGCGTCATGGCTGACTGGAACCTGGTAAAATTATATGCGATGTGGGCCGAGGGCTTTTATTTTCCACCATGGTGGCCGTCTTTCCGCTAAGCTAATCCTGACCGCAGTGAACAACCGTCTGTCTGATTTGCTTAAGTCAAGTATGGAAATGACATATATTGTGTGGGTTGATTCACATATCAGCAGTGAGTAGCAAATTACAAATACTCAAACTACTGTAATTGAGGGGTTTTTCTCAGAAATTGTAATTTTTAACAATTTTAAGTTTTTAAAACGTGTACTTTTACTTTCCCTTGAGTACATTTTTAGTGCTGTCTTGGTCATTTTACTCCACTGCTTTCCTTCAACCTGCCGTCACTGCTTTAATTTTTTTAATGTTTATGGGGATTAGAAAAATCATTCCTGTGATTCCTGTCCAGTAAAATCGCATCATAATAAATTACCTAAAGACATGGACAATTAATTACAGCAAACTGTTTGAAAGCATTACAAGTGTTCAAGAAGATGTCCAAAATCTTTACACGCAATAACACCAAGACTGTTTAAACGCATGTCACTAATGAGAAGCTGACGGATGATTGCAGTATGATGACCGAATTGATGTTGTACCCGATCGTCGAGGGGACGTTGCATTTTGTTTCGAAATGAAAATCGTGTTGACATCAAAACCCAACATGAGGCCCATGTCACTGTCCAACGTCCAAACCTATAATCAACCAAATATCAACATCTAATGATGTTACAGCGTGACATTGTGTGGATGTTACCACTATGACGTCTATCAGACGTTGAATTTTGGTTGCCATACCTGATGAATAAATGTCAGTATTTGACATTATTTGTTGGTTTAAGATGTTAGCTCGACGTTGAATTTTGGTCACTTTCTAACACAACCTAAAATCAACCAAATATCAACATTACTTGAGGTCATTATTGGACATCAAAATAATGTTGTCCTTAGACACTGGCTAGCGATTGAAGTTGGGTCACTTGATATCACAACCTAAATCGAACCTAATATTAACGTCTTATGGCATTGTGTGCCTGCCGGGCAATAACTAAATGCACTGCAGAATGTTACGTTTACACACATCCACAAATTACGTGTAAATTCATTAGCTTTTTGCAGCGTAATACTCACTACTCACTACTCGTGAGTAAATTTTAAAGAGCTACTTTTTACTCATACTTTGAGTAATATTTTTACTCAGATACTTTTACTCTACTTGAAATACATTTTAGGCAAGCAATGGTACTTTTACTCAAGTATGATTTTTCTCAAATATGATTTTCCATCACTGCATATCAGATATATAAGAGTATTGTGTATAATACGGCCCCATCATATGTAGCTGTACTCCACTGCATTACTTACTGCTAATGATCTTGTACTTTCACAATGCTTCACTATGATCTTACTTTAGATAGTTAGACGTAAAAAAAAAGTGTAAACGTTAATGATGTCCCTTAAATATTATTTTAGAAGAATAATCACAAGTATCTGTCTCAGAAATGCAGACGTTTTTTATTTTATTCACTACAGTTCTAAGGTTTGAGATTTTTTTTAAAGAAATTAATAATTTCTGCATGAAATTATGCATCAGATTTTCAGCTGAACACATTATTCTGGAAAGAAGTATCACAGTTCACACACACACACACACACACACACACACACACACATATATACTGTATATATATATATATATATATATATATATATATATATATATATATATATATACAGTTGAAGTCAGAATTATTAGCCCCCCTGTTTATTTTTTCCCCCAATTTCTGTTTAACGGAGAGAAGATTTTTTTTCAACACATTTCTAAACATAATAGTTTTAATAACTCATTTCTAATAACTGATTTTTTTTTTATCTTTGCCATGATGACAGTAAATAATATTGGACTAGATAGTTTTCAAGACACTTCTATACAGCTTAAAGTGACATTTAAAGGCTTAACTAGGTTAATTAACTAGGCAGGTTATGGTAATTAGGCAAGTTATTTTATAATGATGGTTTGTTCTGTAGACTATTGAAAAAATATATAGCTTAAAATGGCTAATAATTTTGACCTTAAAATGTTTTTTAAAAAATTAAGAACTGCTTTTATTCTAGCCGAAATAAAACAAATAAGACTTTCTCCAGAAGAAAATATATTATCAGAATCTCTGTGAAAATTTCCTTGCTCTGTTAAACATCACTTAGGAAATATCTAAATGTATTTCTAATATATATATATATATATATATATATATATATATATATATATATATATATATATATATATATATATATATATATATAAATATATAATAGGTTTCAAATAATGATATGTTTCATGTGCACCAGATAAGATAAGAAATGTATGTACAAAACTAAAGAAAGATAAAGAAAAAAAGGTTGTATGGAATGATAAAATAACAGTACACTGTAAAAAGATTGTCTGGTTTTACTTAAAGTGAGTAAACCTGTTGCTTTTACAATCAATTAGTTGAGTTTACTTTAAAAGTGTGTAAACCCTGTACCTTATTTTTTTTAAGTAAAAGAACTATGTGCATAAGTATAAAAAATTAAGTTAAATCAACTTAAGGGTTCCAAGTTACAATGGTTGTCATTTTTGTGTGGAGTTTGCATGTTCACTCTGTGTTTGCGTGGGTTTCCTCCAGGTGCTTCGGTTTCCCCCACAGTCCAAAGACATGCGCTCTAGATAAATTGGGTAAACTAAATTGGCTGTAGTGTATGAGTATGTGTGTGAATGTGAGAGTGTATGGGTGTTTCCCAGTAATGGGTTGCAGCTGGAAGGACATCTGCTGCATAAAACATATGCTGGATTAGTTGGCGGTTCAAGCCAAAGGAAAATGAATGAATGAACTATGGGAGCACAGCGCACTAAAATAGAACTGTTTTCTGAAACTCACTATGTTTGTTTTTGTACTGGAAAAACTTTCTAAATTTCTAAACTGCTTACTCATTAAATATAGTCCGACCTTCATTTGGCTCACAATTAAGCACAAGACTTGACTACTAACATGCCAAAAGTTATTGTTAGGTTAAAAAGTTTACTAAATTTAGCTTAATCCAACATAAACCAGCATAAATTCCATGTTGGTCCAAGCTGATTTATGCTTGCTAGAGCTGGTGAAGTGATGTTCTAGCTCGAGGATCAGCACAGTCATCCAATTCTCAATCAAAAACTCAAACAAAACTTCCATGGGGACGAACAACTAACATCTGGCAACCCACAATACTAAATAATAAAAAAAAAACATGTCTCTTTCCATCCCAAAAGCTTCACTGCAACTTAAAAATGTAAAATGTCAAAAAGTGTTGGGCAATGATTAATTGCAGCCCAAATAAAAGTTTATTTTGTACATTTAAATTCATAATTAATATATATAGTCAAATCTGATCAACATTTAATCAAAGTTGTCCTAAAGCTATTAAACAACACTATTGTCTTTTGGCAATTTAAAAAAAAAAAACTTTTTTTTGTACTTTTTGTCATGAACTGCTGTCCAGATGTTGTGTTATTAATAATTTTCTCGACTTTGCAGTGTATGTCTAGTGCTAAAGAAAATAGCAACATTCCAGATTTCTCTACAGTGATATAATTAATAATAATTGATCACATCCAATATTAAAATTAACATTAAATAATATTAAATATTAAATAAAAAATTTAATAATATAATATTTAAATGTATTTACATAGTATGTGTGGTACTTTAAAAATGTATCATGCATATAATTTATATAATACATTATATATATAGAGTTGAAGAATCATTAGCCCCCCTTTGATTTTTTTCTTTTCTAAATATTTCCCAAATTATGTTTAACAGAGCAAGGAAATTTTCACAGTATGTCTGATAATATTTTTTTCTTCTGGAGAAAGTCTTATTTGTTTTATTTCGGCTAAAATAAAAGAAATTTTTAAATTTTAAAAAGCCATTTTAAGGACAAAGTTATTAGCCCCTTTAAGCTATATTTTTTCCCAATAGTCTACAGAACAAACCATCGTTATACAATAACTTGCCTAATTACCCTAACCTGCCTAGTTAACCTAATTAACCTAGTTAAGCCTTTATATGTCACTTTAAGCTGTATAGAAGTGTCTTGAAAAATATCTAGTCAAATATAATTCACTGTAATCGTGGCAAAGATAAAATGAATCAGTTATTGCAGATGAGATATTTAAACTATTATGTTTAGAAATGTGTTGAAAAGAATCTCCTCTCCGTTAAACAGAAATTGGGAAGAAAAAAAATAGGGGGGCTAATAATTCAGCGGGGGGGGGGGGGGGGGGGGTAATAATTTTGACTTCAACTATATATATATATATTTATTTTTTTTTTTTTTTAATCTCTTGGAATAAAATCCAATGTTTTATAAGTAGCTGTGGAAATATTTGCTTGAAGTTTTGCTGCTAAATTATGATCACCAAGTTGCTAAACCTAATGATCCACATTCTTTCACAGCTTTTATATGAAATGCTAAATTGTACAATTGTTACTGTTTTCATGATTTAGTCAGATTGCATTTATAAATGTATCATCTCTAATGCTTTTTAAAGATATAGTTCTCCCAAAAATGGAAATAATGTCATCAAATACTCATCCTCCACTTGTTCCAAACCCGGAATAGTTTCTTTCTTCTGAAGTTTCTTTCTTTAGTTGAACACAAGAAAGATATACTGAAGTAGGAAGCTGTTGACATCCATATTTTTTATTTCTAATATGGTTGTCAAAGGCTGCATTTTTGTTTTTACAACATTCTTCAGAATATCTTGTTTTGTATTCAACAGAAGAAAGAAATTCATAAAAGATTAGAATCACTTGAGTGTTAGTAAATGGTGAGCAAATTTTCATATATTGAGGGGAAAGTGGAACTATCTCATTAAGGTCCATTGAAAGCTTTTGGATTAATGCAATGGTGTATTTTTCAGAATAACTAATCTGAGACAAAAGTATGCTAAATTCATTATTGTAAATAAAGTCACATTTTTTGAGAAATCAATGCAGAAATCTAGATATTATCAAAGGATTCACTAACTTGCTCTCTGCATTGAAACAACTCATATCCAACTCCCTTTCTGTAAGTACTATTTACCAGTTTGATTTGTTATTTGCATCCTATTTAAATATAGGTGGAAGAGACACTGGGATAGGATGGGGGCAGGATTTGTGTCCAAATGGATTCCCCTAAAGAGAGGCTTATTGTCAATCAAGAGGTCTCAGACCAGCAGACCACTACGCTAAGTGTTAATCTTAGAGACAGTCTAGAGACAACAGTCTATATAAAAAGACAAATTTGCCCATTGTATTTTCATAGGAATTTGCATTTTATTTTTTAAATGAATAATTCATAAAGTACTCTTAGTTTTAAATGCAACATTTTTGTGCATTTAAATATTTTAAATATATTATTAGATTAAATATATTAAATTAGACCAAATTATTAATTAATTAATTATTCATTTTCTTTTCAGCTTAGTCTTTTTATTTATCTAGGGTCGCCACAGCGCAATGAACCGTCTAAATATTTAATTACTATTTTAATAATACTTTATTTACAAATTTTAATTCACTTTTTAATTAAATTGTTTTGCTGCCAGTAAGCCAGTAAGCCAGTAAGTTGTTGGGAATAAAACTAAAGAGCACTGATAGTACATACAAAGAAAGTGTACTATACAATAAGGCGGTAACACTTTATTTTGATGGTCCATTTGAATATTAGTAGACTGTCTGCTTAATATCTGTTGATACTGCTCCTTCAACAGACATTTAACTGACTATAAGAAACTTTGCAAGTACATGTCAACTTACACTAACCCTAACCCCAACCTAACAGTCTACTTATAATCTAACGATAATTAGTTGCAATGTATCTTAAAATCAACAAACAGACCATCAAAATAAAGTGTCACCAATAAGGCTATCATGATTGTCAATGATAAGAGACATACTTTATTAAACACCTTCCAATTGTTACCATCAGGTCGTCGATATTGTGTTCCCAGATGTGTAAGAAATAAGACAAAATTATCATTTATACCCCAAGCAATTCAGTTTTTAAATTCCTCCTCTCTCAATAGCAGTTGATGGCCAGTAGACTGGATATTTATTTAGAGTAGGGGTACCATGTTTTTATATGCTTTATTTACAGTTGAAGTCAGAATTATTTAAAAAAATATATTTAAAAAAAAAATAAAAACTGCTTTTATTCTAGCCAAAATAAAACAAGTAAGACTTTCTCCAGAAGAAAACATATTATCAGACATACTGTGAAAATTTCTTTGCTCTGCTAAACATCATTTGGGAAATATTTAAAAAAGAAAGAAAAATTCAATGGGGGTTTAATAATATATATATATATATATATATATATATATATATATATATATATATATATATATATATATATATATATATATATATATATATATATATATGCCAAATGTGAAAATGTCTCTGTGAGTGTATGCTGCAAAAGAAATTTCCCTACAGGGACAAATATTGTTAACTAACTAACATACAAATATTATTAGTATATTTGTAGAGTAGTAAAATAAAAATGTAAAAATGAAATAAAATGAGGCTGTTTACTTCAAATTGTTACGTTGTTTAAATAGACTGTTCGTATTTGGTTAACCAATTATTTGGTTAATTCATTAAAATAATCCAATTGTTTCCCAGTAGCCTACAGTTTATAGAAGTATATGTTGGTTTTAAAATGTGCTGATATTTGTATCCCGATCAACTTTTCCTCTGTGAGAAGAAAGAACTTCATCGTGCCGAAAGACAGAATCTTATTCACAAGTTATTTATTTTGAGACATATCTACATATTAACATAAAACATGTACATTTGATATAAATTAAGGACATATTAATACATCTTTACAGAGCAGCGTGTTGTGCATTGTGTAAGCTGAAGGCATTGTGGCCGATGAAGTTCATGTAGTGATGATCGAGTCCCTGAACCGGCGATAAGTATCCGCTGTGCTGAGACATCGCTGGGTAGGCGAGCGTGGGGCTCCGCGTCGAGCTGTGCCAGGAAAAGTGTCCGGGTGGGCTCTGCTGAAACACTGACTCGGTGGGACTTGGGCTCTGGTACTCCAGCTGGCACAGTAGGTCCGTGGGGTCTGGTGAGATTGTGCCTAACGAGCCAAACACGGGCTCAGTGACGACTTTGGACTGCAGGAAGGCGAGGATCCGCGCGTACTTGGTGTCTTTGGTCTCCATTCGCTCTACGGTGGTTAAGTAGTGAACGAGGTTTTTCATGCACTCGTGATAGCCGTAGTGGAAGTAATTCGCAAACTCTGTCAGCAGTTCGCCTGTGTAAATACATGGTTTGGCGTTAGTGATTATTTATTTGGTGAACGCATTTAAATGTGCACATGATAGATTTATTCCGTGTTTCTTACCTTTTTCTCTCCCGCGCGGAAAGTCTGCTGAGTGGAGCGCGCGCAGATACTGCACCGTCATCTCCAGGATTTCTGCTTTTTCAAGTTTGCCAGAATTCTGTTTTTAATTATAGATGATGTCAGTAACCAGCCAAAACAAAGATGTGCATGTAAACTAATTTAGTGTTTCAAATGCGCACCTGTTTAGCCAATGCCATAGGTACAGTCTTCCCCAGTTCGTTTAGACATCTGTTGATTCTGTCTCTTCTTCTTTTCTCGATGACTTTGTGAGAAACAGGAGTTTTCTGTGGGAATGGAAGATGGTGATTAGTTAAAGGAACAAACATTACCAAACATAAAAAGAAGAGTTGCAGTGTATGTTGGATTGCATAGATTGGAGATTATAAATAGCATGCGTTTAACAAGAAATTAGGAGAGCCGCGCTGCGCTCTGCGTCATTGCGCGCAAAATATCTGTTCGAGAAAGGATGCAGCTGGAAACTGGATTATTCTAATTAAATTCTCAAGACATAAGCTTTTGTCAAATGTAAGACCAATAAAATCAATCAGTGCGTATTTGCTATAAAATAACTCTATATATAACTGTATGCTATAGAGTTCCACCGTTTTAAAAAAGCGCGCGCGCGCTGAAAATTGCTGATTTATTTTTTATAGGACGTATTAATAAAACGACATTCTAAAAAGTAATTAAAAAACACATAAAACGTGCAAGTTATTTCAAACAGTAGCTAAATAATAAAAAATAAAAATATTCAAGGAGGGCATAATGTCAGTGGCATCATGTGTAGCCATGAAAGTGTCCACATACCTTACGATCCTTCATCTTTGACGCCATCATTTCGTAAAAAACAAGCCTAGAATGAAAAATGATATAATTGTCAAAACCTAGAGCATCGAGTGTGCGCGTTCTCCTCTTTCCAGACGCTTCAGACTGAGATGAGCTGACCAGAGGCGGCCGCTTATAAAGTGCTCGCGCATTCATGGCCCTAAATTATTCCATAGGATTAAAGGCGAGCTTTTTGGTTAATGTGTGCACTTAGGATCAGTTAAAGAAATAGTAAAACCTGAAGCTGTGGGCTAGCGGGGGGCAGACCTACTTTGTTAATCCACGTGGCCTGTCTAAAGACACGTGATGGGTTGTAGAATATTATTTGCATAGTAACAGGCCTCGCTGGAGATGACTCGAGCGAGCGCAGCGCGCGCAATGAAAACAAAGCCCCCGGAGCAAGGCGTCCCTTTCTGTTCCACGTCGCGTTTCTCACACGATCGCCTGTTTATGGGTCCCAGCAAGCGATCTTAACTTCCATCCCAAGCCCGTCTCAGGTTTAAAGCCTGTCTACTGTTATTATAGTAATTAAGTAAGCACATAATAGGCTGTTCCGCCGAGTTCAGGGGAGACCTTTTGGAGACGGAGTCCCCCCGTTTGTTCGCGGCGTTTCTCACACGACTTGGTGACACGTCCATCTTTCATGGGCTACGGCCGGGTTTTTGTTTACATTCTCTAGTTTTGTTAGGGGCCTCGGCAGGTGTGGGGACCCGGCCTGGCACACGAGCGGCCCCTCCGACCATGTTAGAGACTCCAGCCGTCTTTGGCACACGAGGGTTACCCACCGCTGGATTCCCTTCAGAGGGGCTCAATTTGTATCCTATTATCCTATAAGAAAATGTCTATTGAGCGGAATGAATAGTTTCATTGGCCTAAATTTTAATAATGCAGTGAAAGAAAAGAAAGAGGAGAAATAAAGAAGAATGCAGCTGGTCCTGACGCGCATTATTCTCCGTCACCTGCGCCTGGAGACCCCTATTCATTTGCCTAATTTCGGTCAACTTAACAAACTTTGGGAGAAATTATTCTGGCATTGTTGTGCAGGGTGAAGCTTTCTGATCGAATTAACAGCATGTTTTGATCCGGTAAATGTCATTAGAAAGAAAGAAACAATCGCGTATAGAGGGGTCTGGGTAACGCGCCAAGTGGCGACGCCAAAGCGCAATTCATGCCACAGGGGACTTTTGTACCCCCACATTGCTGAAGTTTGTGCCCAACAAAGGGCATTATTTTATACTTGAATACATTTCATACAACAATTGGCTGTTTTCATCAAACATATTTTCACAGCAAGGTTAACAACAGGTTTATTGTGTTCGCTCAGGCTCCCAGCCTCAGACTTCATGCGCCAAAACGCCTGGATCTTCTGCTTTCTTCACTGGGAACGTTTTAATCCCGAAGGTTGGCTATGCTTTAAAGTGCAAGATCGTGTTGCATCGCGGAGGGAAAAAAAATCAAAGATGTGATTCTTTTTTTTCTTTTAAAGAATTCAAGCTCTTTGGATATCCAAAGCAATGGAGACTTTTATACGGCGCGCAAAAGAAAAGCACAAGTGAAACAGACGAAAGCATAAAATCCCATTACTTTTATTGTTGAATTTACTACAAGATTTTATGCAAACGCTGTTTGGAGCCGACACAACAAATCTTTTAACTTGCTTCCTGATGCTGAATTACTTTAACGTGACTATTTTTATCTTCTTCTTTTTTTTGTAACCGTGTTCGGTACATTTAAGAACAGCAATACGTCAACAGAATTTTCTCCCATCACTGTGTAATTTAATTGTCCAACATTACGCCAAATAATATGGTACAATGATCACTGTATTTTATCGATATGCTACATTCCTGTTTATTTTAAAAGAAGCTAAAAACAAATGCGCAGCTCTGAAAAACGCATTCTGCATGCAACAAGTGTATGCCATAATTGTTTTTTTTTTTCTATTTTGATACTGACTATAATTAAAAATATGTTATATCTCAAAGGATGATTTTAAATATCTTTACACAATGCGTTCATTATTGAGCAACAATATTTAGACGGAATACAGTTATCACTATGCGTGTTATTATCGTAATTGTACTTTAAATGCAATTTAAAATATGTCCAAACTAATGTTTAATATAATACAATTATTTTTTTTAATGTGACAAAATAGCTGACCCGTTTTATTTTAGTTTAAATCAAAAATGTCTTTGATTTATAACGGTTTATTTATAACAGTCATTGTATTTGTGGACTTTAAAATAAAGCTATTTATTACAAAAATAAAACCCTAGTATTTTTTTCCTTGAATTTTAAATGTATTTGAATCTACAAAAAATACAAATATTTTTTAGAGCACTGCAATTAATTATTTCTGGTCAATTTGACCAGAAAAAAATATTAATTTTAAAAAGTTTATGAGTCCAATAAAAGTCATAAACTCTCCTAATTGTCGTATCAGTGTTTTATTCCTGAGACATATAAGAGTTTTAAAGCTGTCCAAACACGCTTCTGTATGTGGATCACAGTCTTAAAGAGGGGCTACCTGAAAGCTGAACTTTGTCTGTAAGGATCTCTCCATGTGAAAGAGAATTAGAGGAGCGCAGTCATGCATGTCACCCTGATTACAGCAGTACAGTTCGCCTTATATCCCAACCAACCTAAGACTTTTTCACAGACACCCTAACCAGTCTGGGCTTTTTCGGACAGGAGGGGATGCTTTCGCTTGTGTTAAGGGTTGCTAAGGCAAATCTTTTAAAGAGTGATTTAATAGGTCTTACCAATCGCCGTGCGCTACTGCCTTTATGCTTTTTAGGTCTTTCTCTCGGTATTATAGTCAAGTATCACTTTATTCCAGTGTTATAAGTGAACTGGTTTTTGTTATTGTTGGTTTTGTGTATTTATTAGTTTTTTTAATGCATCAGCATACTGATGGCCTTCCAATAACTTGATTTAGATCTAATAACATGCTTTTTGCGTTAGTTTAATAAAGCGCCATCGTGTGGAGATTTCAACAAATACTTAGCATACGCGTTAACTTCAGAGGTCTTAAACTATTTGGAAATTTTAATTTAGGCTAGAAATGTTTAAGGCGTTTATTAGAACGTTTTAGCCTAAACCGTCATTTGTTTTTAGGAGCAACACATTGGCAACTCCAAATATTGCAGTATACATGTTTGTGATGTAGAGTGTGTTGTGCGGGATTTGAAATTCCTACGTTGATGGGAAAAAATGTTGATCCTGTCGACGATGTGTTGTCATGCGAAAGGCGGTGACCCGTGGTGACCTCCGGCCAGAGACGCGCACAATCCTTTAGCTTCGCGCGCCACCGTGAGTCTCCTCTGCATCACTTCACACGAGACATTCAGCATTGTTCCGCATCACAATAGAGCATCCTTAACACTCAAAAAAAATTCGTCCAAAATCAAACGTAACACTAGTGTTCGGTGAGAGTGAACTAAATAGGTGAAATAGCTTTCCCCTTTGTTACCCCATCAAAAATGTATATATAGGCCTATTTAAACGAAATGAACGTGATTTCATGTCGCCCTCTTGCTCACTAGAGGGAGACAAACAGAGCACTTTATAGAAATTAGTCATTTGATTTGTTTTTATTTGAATTTTCTCTGCATTGTTTGTATTTTAAGTTACTTTTATTAACTTGGATGCAGATTTATTTATTCATTCAATTATTAATTTACTTATATATTTTAAATTATTAATTTACTTATAATATTTAATATTTAAAATATTATTTTAAAATATTTATATCATTTAAAAAATGTCTTGGCAGCTAGTTAAAATCTATAAGCACTTTCTCCTCTCTCTCTCTCTCTTAAAAAACAAAACAAAAAAAAAACTCCTACTCTAGCACAAAATTTTCTGAGCACAAACAAGTTATTTTGAATAACTACACTGTAAAAAATACATGATCAATTAGTCCTGACAGTGTATGTTTTTAGGTCATTGTAACTTAAACCAAGTAATCATGTTCTAACTTAATTTTATAAGTTACGCAAGTTGCTTTAAGTCAGTTTAACATAATATAAGTTCAATAAACTCACAAGGTTCATTTGATTCAGCTTAAAAATTTAGGGCAACCAGGATTTCTTTTTTTTTAACAGTGTAGCACTTGTATTTCTCTTGTTGAATCCATCAGTACCTTCTCAATTGTAAGTCGCTCTGAACGAAAGCATCTGCTAAATGACTAAATGTAAACAAAATGCATGAACATATACTGAGTAAAAATTTATATAAATGCAAAACATTTATGTTTAGTAAATACATTTTTGTATTTCAAGTAACCAAACAAAAAGTATTTTGTTTTGATTACCTTAATTTTTAAATTAAAACTAATAATTAATTGATTTAGTTAATTGGTTGTATTAAATCCCTGATGTTATTTGTCTAGGTGTGAGAGTAATAACAGTGAAAAGTTTAAAGCTGGTGTGGGTTAGTGTGGATCAGTCCCCAACCTTCACGACCCCACACCAAATTCAGTTAAAACATTTATAAACGAAAATATCCAATGATAAAACAAAAAAGAGGCAGGGCGGTTCAGGTGGTTTGAAAGACCCACCCTCTACTGACAAAGGTTCAGAATTTGAGAATATGAATAGGAGCTCATTTGTCATATTTTGACTGTTTTGCCATCATAAATAGTGAAAATAACCCATCAATAAAAGTTTAAGACCAAGTGGAATCCTCTGTTGGCTGTCGCTTCAGTATGACTTCAGCTAATCTGTCTTGACCAGTGCACACAAATATTTTTCATGAGTCTAACATCCAGCCGTGCAAAACATACAATCTGATGTAAGTTAAGTCATCTTTCACTTCTGTATTGTTTCTAAAAAAGAAACTATTTTACAAGTAACTTTTATTCTAAATCTTGGAACAAAAAAAAAATTAATTAAATAAATAAAAAATATATATATATATATATATATATATATATATATATATATATATATATATATATATATATATATATATATATATATATATATATATATATATATATATATATATATATATATATATATATATATATATATATATATATAAATAATGATAAAAAAATGTATGAATAATATTTTGGCTATTATCATCATCCATAAATGTTTAAATGTACATTTTTGGTTATGATGACCATCTGACATCATATTTTAGCTAAAATAGTGCTTAATGTCACTAAAATGCTGTATTTAAATCTCATTATTAAATAGTAGGCTAAATTAGGTCTAGAACCACATAAATGTCCGCTTTGGGAAAAAAAAAAAAAAAAAAAAAAAAAAAAAAAAAAAACCACCCCTTTTACCAGGTTGGCTACAGGCCTGTCTAGATAGGGAGTAAAACTGTCTAAACTGACAAAGAAAAATTAAATGTTCACCAGAAACATACCCCAACTCCCAACTCCCAACTCCCAACTCCCAACTCCCAACTCCCAACTCCCAACTCCCAACTCCCAACTCCCAACTCCCAACTCCCAACTCCCAACTCCCAACTCCCAACTCCGCACAGGCAGGCTTTGGAAGGAAGCTTCAGTGTAGCTTGCGCTTGATCAGCTTTTAAGCTTGCAGGGCAACGAGCAGCAGGTGTAATTAATTAACCTCCTCTCCACACACCTGCCAAAAAAACAGGTAACAGCAAGAGGTGTGGAATGTAACAATTGGTAGGTTAGTTAGTGCTTAAAAACCCAGGGTTTGCACTGGAAATCTAAATCACGTGTAAAATCACACAGCCTAAAATGTAAAATCTAAAGTTTTTTTGTTGCTTTTAGTTTAAAATTTTACTTACTGCCGTCTGAAATTTTCAGCGCCTTTTAGGTAAAATAACTTAATGAAAACATAGGAGGCTGAGAAGAATGCTCGTTTAAGAGGAATATTTGTGATGGCACTTTGAATCTGAATTTCACCTTTAATGACAGGACAGTGGAGGTTTACAGACAGGAAAGTATGGGGAGCAGAAAGAGGGGAAGGATCAGCAAAGGATCTTGAGCTGGGAATCAAACTCAGGTCCCCACGAGCACCTGGGTGCTATATGTTGACGCATTAACCACGAGGCTATTGGTGCCGACTTTAAGATCAATTTTAATGTTTTATAAAATCTTTTTTTAAATATTAACATATATAAACTATACTATATTATAAAATTAAATATTAAATATAATATAAAATAACAATAATAATGATAATAAAAATTCAATCATTAATTTTATTTTTGATTTAGTCACATTATTAATCAGCCAACTTATTCAGCAAGTGTTGTTTTACGCAGCGGATGCCCTTCCATCTGCATAATAATAATAGGAATAATAATAACAATAACAACAGCAATAATAATAACAATAACATCAATAATAATAATAATAATAATAATAATAATAATAGTAGTAGTAGTAGACAAGTCTTTTTATTGAATTTTTCAGTAAAACTTTTTAACAGAGCAACTCAAAAATATAAAAAAAACAAAGTACATGAAATAAGGAAAGCAAATACCAGGTGAAATAATACTAATCAACAGAAAAAAGGTAATTAAAAAATATAATAAAAAAACATTAAGGGGTAAGTTGGGGTTATTATAATAATAATAATAATAATAATAATAATAATAATAATAATAATAATAATAATAATAATAATAATAATAATGATGATGATGATGATGATGATGATTATGGTAATAATAATAATAATAATAATAATAGTAATAATAATAATAATAATAATAATAATAATAATAATAATAATAATAATAATAATAACAACAACAACAAGAACAATAGTAATACTCATAATAATAACAACAACAACAACAATAATAATAATAATAACAATAATAATAATAATGATTATGATAATAATAATAATAATAATAATAATAATGATGATTATGATAATAATAATAATAATAATAATAATAATAATAATAATAATAATAATAATAATAACAACAACAAGAACAATAGTAATACTCATAATAATAACAACAACAACAACAATAATAATAATAATAACAATAATAATAATAATGATTAAGATAATAATAATAATAATAATAATAACAATAATAATAATAATGATGATTATGATAATAATAAGAATAATAATAATAACAACAACAAGAACAATAGTAATACTCATAATAATAACAACAAAAACAACAATAAAAAATGTAATAATAATAATAATAATAATAATAATAATAATAATAATTATGATGATGATGATTATGATATATTAATAGTAATAATTATAATAGTAATAATAATAACAACAACAAGAACAATAGTAATACTCATAATAATAACAACAGCAATAATAATGTAATAATAATAATAATAATAATAATAATAATAATAATAATAATAATAATAATAATAATAATAATAATAATAAGTGAAGTTTTGTTTAGAGAAGAGCCCGTGTATTTTGAAAACGTAAATATGGTTGGGGGCCTTTGAATATTGTGGACAATGGGGGGCCCTGGAGTCAAAAAGGTTGAGGGACACTAATAGAGGGATACAATTTCTTCTTTCTTACTTTATTTCATTGTGCACGGGAACACAAAGACGTTGCCAAATCTTGTGTCATCGTTGAACATCGCAGTTTATTTATCAACATTACAACAGTGTGTATGCAAATCTTCTTAAAAGAAATGTCCAATAGAACTCATTCTCTCAACTCCTACGTATATGCATATGTGTCGGGCGTTCTGATTGGTCGAGAGCCTGGTTTCCTATCTGAAGACAGCGCGGAGAGAGCCATACACGCCTCCAGATAACAGCTGTGTGGACGCGACATTCACACCACTGAGGTTTGTGCTATTATACTTTATTCTTGGCCGGATTTATATTACTTCCTATTCCTATTTGTTGTATTGAATAACGTGAAAACCATAGAATCATGCGTTATAATACATAAATCAAAGATAAAATGTAAATGGATGCTTCAATGCTCAGCCTCATCTTGCATGCTCAGTTTAACATAAATCTATTGATCATGACACGTCTGAGAGGATTTATTCTTATGCGTGCTCGTTGCAAGAGTAGTGGTGGGAACTCCAACTCATTCCCGGGAGTCGGTTCTTTTGAACAGTTCGTCTTTGGAACGTCCTCACGTGGTTTCTGCCATTCCATAGTGGCATACGCAAATAAACAGTAAACACGTGTTGCGTTGTCCACTATTACATGCTCTACATTCATGATGGTTTGGTCTATGTGCCTCTCTCACCATTCAGTACGGATAATTTGTGTAATTTCTTGTACTTGGCTTGTTAATGTTTTTCCCTATCAGTCAAACTCTCTGTTCCCGCCAAACGCTTGTGTCGATCATGAACACTTGATCATGAACATCAGTTAAGTGTCTTTGATATTTTTATAGCAGGGTTAAGACCAGTCTGAAAATATCCACTCTATGCACTCTGCAAAACAAACAGGAAAAGACAACAACAACATGATGATGATGATGATGATGGTGATGAAGATGATAATAATAAAAATAAATAGGACACAAGTAATGTTAAATTAAATTAAGAATAAAAAAAGAAGTACAGCACAGAAACTTGCCATGCTAAGAACTGTTGACCCAACTTTAGTTGATGTGAATTTACTTGTTTACTATGTGGGTAGTCTCATTTCTAGAAAAAAAAAGTTTTGTTTTTAGTGTGATAGTAGGGCTGTGCGATTTAGGAAAAAAATATCTAATTGCAATTTTTTTTTTTTTTTTTAGATATTCCGATTGCGATTTGATTTATGATTTAATCTAAGCTTCAAACTGATCTTTATTTACAGTAATTCAACTTTTGCTCAATAATCTGTAAGCCGTGGCATCAATTTTGCAACAATTTTTGTTCTGTGTCTGTGACTTTGAAAGCAAAATATTCTCATATTACAAATGCTGTTTTTCTTTGATATGAATTTGTTTATTAATGCTTCTGAAGCAGCAGACACCATAATCCCACTTGTCAGCGCTTTCCTGTTTGTTTTTTTATTGTGGGCGTAGTTCAGTTGCGCAATTCTGATTGGGCAGAATAAAAGTGTGCTCACTCAATTGGCTAGTCCTGGTCAGATCACACAATTTCAGCACGATTTCCTAGACGTAGGGTGTCATGGAGGGTCGTTAACGATAAATGGACGTAGTGACACAAGATTCAATTTTTTCTTCTCGTGTAATGTGGCATAGTTCACGACAACCAACACTATGTCTCTGATGCCTAGTAGAAAGTTTAATAAGTTTGATTTACGGACGCATAGGAGACTGGTTTTGAATCACTTCACCTCGGATGTTATTCGTTATTCTTGTTTACATATATACATATATATTCTATATTGCAGCCTTTTGCGATTAACTAATCGCAATTTCAAATTGCGATTCAATTTCGATTAATCGCACAGCCCTTTTTGATAGAGAAGGCTATATTTGGCTATATTTATCCACTGAGTAACTGTTGGGGTTTAAACTGTTATCCATTGTACAAGTATGCATGGCTTTGCCGGTGTCCTGACATTTTATCCCACCTGTCAGATCATGCTACCAACATTGTTTTTGAATGGTTCTGATGTTGGGGTTAGAGATTGGGTGGGTGGGTTTGGGCAATATTACAGCCTCATATCACACCACTTTACATAAAACTTGCGCTGTTATCATATTTCATATATTCAAATACTTAGTCTTACTTACTTACTCCCAGTGCCATTTATTTCGCAGTTGATATTCAGCCGCACTATATTGGTGTTTCGTAACATCTAGTTTTTATGAGGTGAGTTGTTAGCCCAACGCTCAACCCCCAATCTGGAGGACCAGGACATACACATATACACTACGGAAAATTTATCTTACCCAATTCACCTACTGCACATGTCTTTGGACTGTGGGGGAAACCGGAGCACCCGGAGGAAACCCACGCAAACATGGATAGAACATGCAAATGCCACACAGAAATTCCAACTGACCCAGCTGGGGCTCGAACCACCGACCTTCTTGCTGTGAGGCGACATCGCTACCCACTGCACCACCCTGTTGCCCTTATATTTAAATATATGGTATATATTTGGTAGTATATTTCATCATCAATTGTGCTACCTACTTTTTGTATGTGAGGTAGGACAAACTAAAAAGGTAGAACACCGGCACAGTACAGGAAAATAAAGTGAGACCTCTGGGATTAAGTAGAGAATTTATTTGCTCAAGCCTAATTAATAAACAGGTCTTAGACAGAGAACAGCAGAATAATTTCAAAATTTTTTAAAGACTCAAGTTCAACATTTTTTAATCTTCATACAGTTCAAAAACCGTGAAAAAGAGTTCCCTCTATAACACATTTTTTTATGTTAATGTACTAATCATCAGGTCTACCAAGATTTTAACTGAACTTCAAAGAGGACTTTTAACTGAAAATGTGGTCCTTGTTTGATAAAATGCAAGTCAAAAGCTACCGGTCCTTAAAGTCCCCATGAACCGGAAGCTGCGACTGTTATTTTTTTCGTACTGTGACGCAATATTAAAAAAACCCGAATATTAAATGACAAAACAGTGGGTGGAGCTTGTTTTTCCACTGTGAGCTGAAAGGATGCAGTAAAGTAGGCATTTCATTCCGAAAGATGGGGATAAGTGTTTGGGGAGAGTTATTACAATCTAACAGACGCCTCCTCCTCACCGTTTCTGTTTGTTGTCAAAACTGACACTTGGAGCAGTGTAGTCAAATATGTTAGCCACGCCCACTGACAAAAATAGACGTAATCTGAGTTTAACTAAAAAACAGTCTTCAGATTTCAGTTAAAGATTAGAAGGGCAAACATTTTTTTCTTAAACTTTATTTGAAAGATTATGCATTCCTTAGCAAATGGGCATGACTAACATATGTAATCAGCTGGTCCAACTGTGAGTTTTGACAACAAACAGAAATGGTGAGGTGGAAGTGTATGTTAGGTTGTAATGACTCTACCCAAACACTTTTCCCTATCTTTCTAAATGAAATGCCTCACCACATCTATTTAGCCCACAGAAGAAAAAATAAGCCCCACCCACTGTTTTGTCATTTAATATTCCGTTTCTCTACGAACTGCATCATACAGTACAAAAAAAAAAAAAAAAAAAGGTTGCAGTTTCCGGTTCATGGGGACTTTGTGTTTGCTCCTTCAAACAAACAGTTCAAGCTCACATTTAAGTCTAAAAAATACATTTCTATTTAATTGTGTGACAGGAGTTCCAGGCTGTCTTAATAACAATTGCATTAGAGTATGCTGTAAATGTTACATTCCAATCTATTCAGTTCAGAAGACCTCAGTGTACTTTTTACTCTTAAAGTGCTTATAAATGAACAGCAATTTTTGTTTTTGTGTGAACTGGCCCTTTAAATATAGTGATTTGTTGGCTCTGGAATCGTTTGGACCGATCGAATCGTTTAGACTGGTTGTGTGAACCGGCTCGATCGATTCACTGACAAGATCCGACTCAAAAGAACGAATCAAATTACGAGCGCTGAAGAGAGCGCTTCCACATTTGCGTGTTGAAAATCTGATGTTATACGAAAATCTTCTTTTTGAACATGTAGATAATTATATTATCCACACGATTTCATTCGTACCACTGTGGCATTTCAATGCCTGAAGTTGAGCTGAGGATTGTTTTACAGCCTATGGTTGTGAACACAAAGAGAGGGGCGGTGATGCGTGCGTTTGCAGACGCTTGTCGGAGCGTCGCGTGCTCTTTTGTTAGTTAATTAGCTAATACACAACGGAATCGGATAGAGAAACAATGCAGCCCTTGTCCAAGGCATGTGGTG
Organism: Danio aesculapii; assembly: GCF_903798145.1. NCBI lineage: Eukaryota > Metazoa > Chordata > Actinopteri > Cypriniformes > Danionidae > Danio > Danio aesculapii. The sequence continues at coordinate 43,391,547 of NC_079435.1, forward strand.
TCATCCCTCCTTGTTGTTTAACCTCCTGTTTGCTCGTCCAGATCACTGGCCAACACAAATTATGTGCAGACATCCTGAACTAGCCATTTAACTTCATTTTTAGCCATTTAACTGTCACAGACAGGGGATAGCGAACACTTATTTAGCAAACAAATTAGTTTGATGTCAAAAGTGTGTTCACTTGGTCTATTAAAGGTTTAAAGAACAGGACATGGTTATGCAACAGGTCTGGATTCAAGAAGACCTCATAACACACTTAATTTGGCCTCGTTTTGATTATGCAGATGGGCATATGTTTGGATTTTAACATGTTAGGGAATTATATTTGTCACTAGATATAAATAGTTTTAGGTTTCATCAGACAGATTCACGTACTATTGTTATATGGAGAATAATGATAATGCTAAATATATAGATATGATTAAAGGGTTAGTTTACCCAGGATTTAAGGTTTACTCCCTATTTACTTATCCTCAAATGGCTATACAAGCCTTTATGAGCTGCTTCATAAAGAACTGCTTCACGGCTTAAAATCTGTAACCATTGACATCCATAAGAAAAACAAACAGGGAAGTCAATGGTTACAGATTTTCAGCTCTCTTCAAAATGTCTTGTATATATTTTAGATATTTTCTTTTGTGTTCAAGAGATAGAAAGTCAACACAGTTTGGAATAAGTAAAAGGAGTAAATGATGACAGAATTTTGTGTGAACAATCGGTTTAATCAAGTTTTGCATTACATGTTCTGTATATTATTGTGGGACGTATATTGAGTCTTGTGGAATATGAGCAGCAGACACGCTCTGGAGACTGGAATGTTTGGAATTTTGGCAGTCTAGTGGTCTGAGGTTATGCTGTTTTCATTTCCTTCTCTTTTTCTCTTATTCATAAAGACAGTCTATTCAGCATCTTTGGCTTTTGTGGTCATGTTAGCCTTCCCTCTCAAGAAATAGGATAGATATTTAAACTTCTTGTTTTGTTGCATTCATATAGTTTGAATGCCCTGATATCTGATTATTTAAAAGGGAAGATTCTTCTTTTTACAGTAATTATACATTATATAATTATAATCTTTGCCTATTGAGGATGGTTGCCACACCCCACAATAACACCTGTTGCTGTGGTAACCTATCAAAATGAGACATCCCATCACAACACAGTAACATGACACAATAGGCTAAAATATAAAAGAGCCTGCCTCATATTTCACATCTTCTGAACCTGATATCTGTTTCTATTGTGAGTCCTTACCAAATCTCCTTTCCGGCGTTGAATAGATGTTTCGTATTATGTGCTGCTCCACTTTTAAACTCATAATTGAATGATTTGGGTGTGGTTTAACTATGAAAGAGTTCAAACATGACCAAGCCCATTTCAGTCCGTACGCTAGCCTTCTAGAGTCTCTTTATTCTTTTACCTTGTAAAAGTGTAACTAAGGGTAGCACAGTGGGCATCGCTGTTGCCTCACAGCAAGAAGGTCCCTGGTTCGAGCATTGGCTGGGTCAGTTGGCATTTCTGTGTGGACTTTGCATGTTCTCCCCATGTTGGCGTGGGTTTCCTCCTGGTGCTCCGGTTTCCCCCACAAGTCCGAAGACATACAGTACAGGTGAATTGGGTACGCTAAATTGTCCGTAGTGTATGTGTGTGAATGAGAGTGTATTGATGTTTCTCAGTGATTTGTTGCAACTGGAAGGGCATCCGCTGTGTAAAACATATGATGGATAAGTTGGAGGTTCATTCTACTGTGGTGACGCCTGATTAATAAAGGGACTAAGCCATAAAGAAATTAAAATCTAAATGTATTCACCCTTATGGCTAAGATGTACAGTAGGTGGCATTTTTTCCACTTCATTTGAACAATAAAGAAGAGTTTTAGTTGAAACCGTGGTCCTTCGTGATTCATGTAATGCAAGTCAAAGGTGACCAGCTTTTTGAAAAAGAGCTAAATTAATAAAGGACACAATACTCACTTTTCTTTTTCTGGAAGAACCTCTTGAAAATTTTAGGACTGGAAGCAGCAACACAGTTATTACATTTGGGATGCTGATGTACATTATTTTTCTTAAACAAAAATGGTTCATAATCTTATATTTAATGCAATTTTATATAATGACATACACACGGTGTAGCACCTCACTATCATAATAAAAAGTAGCTTAACTTTCTGTTGTATTGTTATGAAACCCTTCAATATTATTATTATTATTATTATTATTATTATTATTATTAATGTATTAAATATGTTAAATACATGAATAATATAATAATAACAACCATTATTTAATCAGGTAAGTCAATTGAGAACAGTGACCTGGCCGAGAGGCAGCGTAAAAGCAGTAACTGTTTTACACCACACGCGAGAGCAGTGCGCAGGCAGAGCATTTGCCTCGTGTGTATACATTGTCCAGCACTATGCACTATGAAAGCTGTAATCGGATAACATGGACGCCGAAAAAAACGTGCAGTCATGTGCAGTGTGAAACAGGCTTAAGGACACAGTAACAATAAAAAAAAAAAACTAAAAACAAGTTCAGTGATCTTGTACTATTAAATTACTTGAACTTTTAAAGGGTTAAAAAATAGCATAAAATAACTGTGCTCCGGGTCTGGTGAGAGCTCTCATAGCTTAGCATAGATAATTGAAACAGATCAGACTATTAGCATCTCTCTCAAAAATCATTTTTTGTAGTTACATTGTGTACGAAGACCAACGGAAAATGAAAAGTTGCTATTTCTTAGGCTGCAACAGTCACAATGATATTACGCAGCACCCGAAAGTTGTCCCCATCCAGCTAACTTCCTATGTGACCACCCGCTTGCACATGGAGCATGACCTGAGCACGCTCATTGTACCAGCCATATTACATCCGTAAAGTTCATTGATTATTACACCTGAGTGACAATATAGTTCAATTTAATTCATGTTTATTTATATAGTGATTTTTACCATGTAGATTGTGTCAAAGCAGCTTAACATTGAAGTTCTAGTAAAGTTCAGATTTCAGCGCTGAGGTTCAGTTTAGTTCAGTTCAGTGTGGTTGAAATTTCAGTGGTGAAAGTTCAAACACTGAAGAGCAAATCCATTGATGCACGGCTATAGTTCCAAATCATATCGACCTAGAAAATAACTAAAAATGTTCTGTTGCTCTTAGTACACAGTGTAACTACAGAAGAGTTAACCCTTACATAGGAAAATGATCAAAACTTTTTTTGAGAGTGATGCTAGAGGTCTAATCTGTTTCAATGATCTATGCTAAGCTAAGCTAAAAGTGCTCCTGCCAGATCTGAAGATCAGCTGAATGGATTCAAAAATAGTTAAACATAACAGTTTAACTGTAGGGGAGTTGATCAGCCTGTTTTCCTAAAGTGGAGTGTTTTACTGTTTTACTTTACTGTTTTGCTGAAAAAAAGCCATCACATCTTAGATGGCCTGAGAGTGAGTAAATTAACAGCACATTTTCATTTTCATAATCACGAACCATCCTTTTAAATAAGCTAGATGTAAGGAAGTCGGCTGAATGCTTTTTCATAGTGAATTTAATAAGTAGCTGCACTAGGGTACTGAAAAAAAAACTGCATTAGTTTTCCATCTAACATAATTTATCATTTAATGTAATGATTTTCTCTGTAGGTGAATTATTTTTCTTTCTGATATTTTTTAATAATGTGAATGCATTGATGATTTTGTGACAGAGTCATCGTCGGACATTTGCTTTTGTTTCTCTTTAATAGCTTCATTCTTTAACACCCAAACAGATCTGTATGTGTTCTCGAGTCAAAGATTCCTCTGAGACATTATGTTGTACATTTGTAAAGGTGGCAGAGGGAGTTATACAAGAAAAAATGTTCACTAATTCACATTTATTGAGCTGTTATACATGAATTGCTGAATTGCATTTAGACTTTGATCAGTGATTCTGGTTATAAAGTCTCTCACATAGTCAAATTTCTTGGATTGCAGTTCTGAGATTGTCTTTTCTTTGATTATTGATACATATGTAGATGTTCTTGTCAGTAGCTCAGTCTATCTATAGATCAGCTTGCTTTAGCTCTCTTTCCTTCGGGGAGTCCATGAATAGTTCAACAGCTGCTCCGATGGCCTGACAGACTATGTAGAATAGGACATTTATTCAACAAGATTTTTATACTGCAGTCCTCAATCCAAAAAATTAATCCCTAAATCTGATTGAGCAGCTGATGGAGTTATAAAGGGTATTCAAAAGTCAGCGTTATTATGAGACACAATTCCTAGAATTAGACTACATGTTATGATGGAATTATAAGGGACAAATATCCAGTTTGACCTCTCAAAAATGAAAATAAATAAATAAACAAACAAATAAATAAATAATAATAGTAATAAACACTATATATATTTTTGTTTCATTTAAATGTGTGTGTGTGTGTTATTTTTCTTTTAGTTTTAATTTTAATAATAATAAAAATTTGGGGAGCACGGTGGCTCGTCTCACAGCAAGAAAGTTGCTGAGTACCAGCTAAGTCAGTTGGCATTTCTATGTGGAGTTTGCTTGTTCTCTCAGTGTTCGTGTTGGTTTCCTCTGGGAGCTCTGGTTTCCCCTTCAGTCCAAGGACGTGCTGTATGCAAACTGGATGAACTAAATTGGCTGTAGTATATGAGTGTGTGTGTGAATGTCAGAGTGTGTGGGTGATTCCAAGTACTGGGTTGCGGCTGGAATGGCATCTGCTGCGTAAAACATATGCCAGAATAGTCGAAAGGAGTCTGGATGCAAGCCTGATGCAGTGCAATCTGAGCTGCATCCAATGCTTTTTAATGTGCTCACCTAACCCCACCCCTAACCCTACCCCTCACAGTGACGTCACTCACTCCATTGAGTGCATTGTGTCTGACATTGCATTGATGAGTAATGCAATCTCAGCTTGCATCATAAAGGCTGCATCCAGATACTATTGGAATAGTCGTGACTCGGTGGTTCATTCCGCAGTGGTGACCCCTGATAAATAAGGGACTAAGCTGAAGGAAAATTAATAAATAATAAGCATTTTTTTTGTACATTTTAATGAATTAGCATTAAATTAACGGGGTAGTTTACTCGATAAAAAAATCTGTGCTAGTTTTTACTTTTCCTTATGTTGTTTTAGCCTTTTAGATTAATGCTCTACTGAACACAAATTAAGATATTTTGAATGAAATCACAGGTTTCTGTCCCTCCTTTAAAAGTTAAAACTCTGTCACTTCACATCAAAAAAATAGATCTATATAAAAGTGAGTGATTTAATCCAAGACTTCCAATGAGATCTTTTTTTCATGTCTTTTTCCTGTTTAAGCCTTGATCAGCAAACATAAACAGAAGCTCAGCCTGACAAGTAAGAACAAACCATACTGGTACAATTAAGCTTATTGTATTTGTCATTTGCTGTTTCCATCCACCAATTTTTATGCACACTTGATGAAAACGCCAAGATGTGCATCAATTTTGAAAATGCACATAAAAAACCAATGCGCATAACTGAGTAGGACAAACTTTTTATTTGATGAGAAAATTGCGCATAAACTACGTGGAAACAACTTTATCGAACAAATTCCAGGATGTGCATTAAAAAAAGCCATGCGATTTTGTTTTAAGAGATCACGCGATGATAAAAATATGTGTGAATGAATGAATCAGCAGGCTGAGCACATCGTAAAGCATCTGAAATGTTGTTTTGGTAATTGTAAAATGCTTTAACCGTTTCAGTATTAGTGTTATTACCTCTAGAATTGTTAAGAGTGTATGTGCTCTGCGTCTCACGCCTTCAAATACCACCACGCATTCATTGCTTGTGTATTGTGTTCTGAGGCACAAGTAATTTATTAAATAAGGAAAAGATTCACTCAGCTTCTCCTGCCTCAGCAAATTCCATTTAATCAGGATGTGAAGATTTTGTTCTCTTTGACTCAATGGATGGAAATGGTGCTTTATTTGCACGTCTTTTATGTGATATTCCAGTTTTGCACATAAATTTAATTTGTTTCTTTGGATGGAAACATAGCTAATGTTGTTGTTTCTTCTGCGTCTTGCAAATACACTTGAACTTGCTTGCATGATAAAGTTTAAATTCTGTCGACAATAAGCTTATAATTTTTATATATGATTTAAAAAAAATCTCTCATCTAAAGCAGGGGTCACCAAACTTGTTCCTGGAGGGCCGGAGTCCTGCAGATTTTAGCTCCAACCCTAATCAAACACACCTGAACAAGCTAATCAAGGTCTTACTAGGTATTCTTGAAACAATCAAGCAGGTGTGTTGAGGCAAGTTGGAGCTAAACCCTGCAGGGACACCGGCCCTCCAGGACTGTGATTGGTGACCCCTGATCTAAAGTGACCCTTTCTCTTCAAAAGACTTGGGTTCCACTGCACGATTTATATGGATATGAGCAATTCCAGCGTTATGGATGTGACATTTGCAGTAAAAACTCAGAACATAAATTCATATAGAACGGTACATTAGCATTATATTGAAACATCTGTTTATATTTTCCAAAACAACTAACCACAAAGTTATGGGATCAGAAAAATATCAATCTGTAAACATTTCTTATAATTTAAATGAGGAAAATAAACATGCGTTATGGATGTGACAAAAAAGTTTGCGAGTTTACAGTATACAACATACTTTGTAGAAATTCTGTCAAATTAAGCTGCTCAACCCAAAAGAAACAATGCTAATCAAACAGATATGAGTCGGCTCACTATAGAAGAAAAATTATTGATTTTATTTGACATTTTTGCATTTATAGGAAAAAAGTGTGGTTATGGATGTGACACTTTTTCGTTATGGATGTGACAGCTGTGAAATTGTCACTTGTGTGATTTTGAAAACTAAATATAATAGTTTGAAACACTGACAGATACATTTATGAGCATTTGTTTATATATGTTTAGTTGTGTTCTGAATGTTTGATGAGTTCGGAAGAGCACATGACGTTGAGCAAATAGTGACATAATTTTTTAATGATGCACAACACATTGGCCACTATATTGATATGGACCTATTTTGCAATATCATGTTGGTAATATTAAATTATATTACTAATGTATTGGGCCAATGGGTGGCACGGTGGCTTAGTAGTTAGCATTGTCACCTCACAGCAAGAAGTTTGCTGGTTCGCGTTCTGACTGGGCCAGCTGGCATTTCTGTGTGGAGTTTGCATTTTTCCCTGTTTCGTCCGGGTGCTCCGGTTTCCCCCAGTCCAAAGACATGCGCTATAGGTGATTTGGATGAACTAAATTGGCTTAAGTGTATGAGTGTGTGTGAATGTGCATAGGGTGTTTCCAAGTACTGGGTTGTGGCTGGAAGGGCATCCACTGCGTAAAACATATGCTGGAATAGTTGGTGGTTCATTCTGCTGTGGCGAAAATTATTAAACGAATGAATAAATGTATATATTAGCCTAATAGGAAATGTTTGGATTTTTTTGGTTGATCCACTCCAGATGCGTGCTGCTGGTAGTGAGGGGTTTGATTGGTGCCTTTATATGACATGAGATCACACACTACAGACACGCACTTCAGAAGACTTTATAATAGAGGACTGACAAGATATCAGCAATGTGTGAGCTTTCTCCATGAAACAAAAGAGGACTCTAGAATTGCTATTGGTAAATAACTTGAGAAAAGAAGACCTTAATGTTTAGTTGCAGTTTTCTGCAGATATTCATTCAGAAGTTTCATTCAAAGTTGAAGGATGAACTTACTGTGATATTTGCTCCGCACACTTTGTTTATCTCATGTTTTTCAAGAGCTGTGGGTTAGATATATTCAAACAGAGAGCGCTTTTACAGAACTAAAACATTTAGATTGTGTGTGTGACATGTTGTGTGTCATGAGTTTAGTATAGCGTTCCATTTGTCACAACAGCTGTTTGTTCTGCATGGTCTCACTCCCTTTTCCACTGGCTTTCATTTCTGTGACATAATGCATTGCAGGACTTTCCCAGCCCACAAAATAATAGATAGATTATTTTATTAATAATAGAACACTGTGTCTATGTGTGTGTGTGTGTCTGTTTGTGTGTAATCCTCTAATATCTCAACTCTTTCTCATAATCAGAAAAAAAGATTAAATGATCCAGCTTTGCAGAAGATTAGTGTCTCAGATTTGAAGCTGATTCTTGAATGTGAATTGTAATGACAGCGAATGAGCAATCTGTGCTCCTGGTTCTGTATGTCTCGCTCTTCCTGTCTGTCTCTCTGTGGGCTGAGTGTGAATGCAGCTCTCTCATTGGTTGTACTTTCTGCAGCCCAAGTATGGAGAGAGGTTAGCCTTCACTTTGAAGACAAGCACTGCCAGACCCACCATGTGATCAGCATATTTCCCATCTGTGAGCCAGAAGCACACGCACACGTACGCACACATGCACACATACACACAAACACACACACAGCTGCAGGCATAAACATTTACACGCACACTTTCACACTTTTTATTTGTCCAGAGTTTTCTCGAACTTTTTGGCTCAAAGAAATTTATGCCTGTTAATTTCAGTGCTGTATTTTGACAGATTTCGTAAAGGCTTTAGCTATTCTAACTGTCAGCTGGTACAAGCCTCCGTTTTGCGACTTGACTTGTGTGGCGTCTACCTATCTGGATGACAGCAGAGAGATGAGATCAGACCTCACATTCGATGTGTGGCTGCACGTCACAGTTACTTCACTGCAATGTTTTGAATATTGGCTCATCTAAATTAACTTTTCATTCGATTAAAAGCCGAAATATTGCCAGACAGACGAAGCAACTTTCGGTTTTGGAAGACAGAGCGGCTTCAGTGATAAAAGACCTGCTCATTATTGATTTTTTTACATTAAATGCATAATAATCAAATGCAAAAAAGAAGAGCTGAACTTCAGAAAAAGTGTTCACTGCGGTTGCCGTGAGGTTGCTTTGTTGGCTTGTCAGTGGCGCGGCATTGCTAAATCACATTTGTTTTAATAAAAAATAAGATTATTTAACCTAATTTAGTTATTTAGTGTAATGAATAGTTATTCAGTTTAATCAGTGTAATTTAAAATATCAATTTAGGCATAGGCCGAGTATAATATTTAGTTTTACTTGTAAATACAAATTGTGCACTATAGTTTTTTTATGGCACTTTATTGCATGTTGATTTTTATTAAACAAGTGCACTACCAAGAAGATGTTTTTGCTGATGTAAAAATATAACTCATTTTCAAATTCTAGCCATGCCAAATTCTAGCCTTTTATATATATATATATATATATATATATATATATATATATATATATATATATATATATATATATATATATATATATATATATATATATATATATATATATATATTTACATGTAATTGTACACAATTCAAAACTTTTGTTCTGGTGCACCTGAGAAAAAAGGCGCACCAATGCAAAAAGTTTGTCTAGAGCGCTGAAAAATTATCCATTGCGTCTGTCAGTTTCAGTTTCAATTCCCTATTCGCAGCACTTTTAAAAGAGAAACATTGTGAGATGATGGTTGCTTGGTTTTTAAAATGAGAGTATGCATATTTATGGCTATTGATCTTATTCACCAGCGACCCACCCATAGTTAAACATCAAGTAGCCTACTTTTTGATTACCTGACCAGTGGATTAATGGCAGGACTCGTGAATATGAAAGAATCGCGCATTACAGGGTTTTATGCGTCCCCGATATGCGTTACGTCAGATAAACAGCAGTCAGTGATAGAGACAGACACGGATGAAGCTAAAATAAGGTCACTAGTCAAAAATACCAAGTTAGTTTATTTGATGTATTTGTGGTGAAGTCTATTCAAGCCTTTCTGAAATGATGAGTCACACACAAATGCCGTTTGTAGTACACAAACACACACACACACACGTGCGTTTACTGACACTATGCAGCTGTGGTGATTTATAGCGGTTAAGAATTGCATAGCGAATTTATTACAAACATGCTCTGTTTTAAAAATGTTTTAAACTTATAAAAATAAATAGTGAGGTGCAGCTGATCACAAAGAGTTGTAACATGTTTAATCTCAGTTTCTTTGCAAAAAAATGTTCTGTGGACATGTGTTTACATGTCATTATTGAGACATGGCACCTGTCAATCAATTCAGTGGGTGGATAAAACCGCACTTCTACATCATGTTGAGGTGCGCCTCAAAATCACTGGGACTTAAATCTTATTTTAACATCAGTAAATTTTAAAAAAGAGACTTGTTGTGTTTATAGCACTCCAATATGACCGTGGACATACTATACCTACAGCATTTTAATCATAGGTGCCCTTTAAATGTTATTTTAAAAAAGCTTAAAGGCCCTGTTCAAATTTGAATAATTAAAGAGTTTAATTTCTGTTGTCTGTGATGAGATTTATAGGGACTATAGTAGTATTGTGAAGTAATATTAATTAGTGAATAATTGCATTTTAGACAAAGTAACTATACGAAATCATAAGTGAAACAATTTACAAACTTTTTTACTTGGACTTATGATTTTGTTGTTTGTCTTTATGAATCACTTATCCAAAGAGCACAGACACATTAACTACTGCTAAAGCATGTTTTGTATGCTTTTGAATTTATAATTATCAAACTAAATTAAATACAGTTTAATGATGTAATTACTGATTAGTCATTTTTGAAGTAACTTACCAATGCAGATGATAGACATGATATTTAAACTGTAAGCATATGTGAAATGTGACGGTGTGAGTTTTTTCTGGCACGGCATGTAGAAACTTTCCCTTTTTTCCTCTTTATCTTTGTGAATTACTGTATTGTGTTTGAGCAGCAGAGCCACGCATGTCTAATTCTCATATTACAGAGCAGATCTGCTGCACTACTATCAGCCACTGTGCTGCTTAGCAGGAATTTCACACGCAGCAGTGTCAGCCCGCACTCCTTTGAATCGGATTTGTGTGCTTATGTTTCAGAGATAAGAAGAGCAACAGTGCGCTTTGTATTTTTTTTTGTGTGTGTGGGATGCCAGTATCACCATGTGTTTTTTGATGCATTTTTAAAAGACCCACTTCTCTCTCAGCATGCACAGTTACATCTGCTAAAACACATAGATACTGGAGCCAGCAGCTAAAAAAAACATCCATGATTCACTTGAGAAGAAATAAAGGGAGAGAATGAGAAGAGAAATACACTGACGGTTCTGAGTGAAAGATTGATAGAGGGAGAGTGAGAGAAGGAGAGAGAGAGACGCACGTGGTGGTCTTGCTGTGTGTGAGGGTCATTCTGCTATTCATAGCTAAGAGTTTCCTCTAGAGCTGCTTAGGTCAGTTTAAATACTACGACAGAAAGCGTCTCTTTAAAAAGCAACGTTTTTTATATTTACGCACACACATAGACCGAGGAAGCTGTACAGTAAGTGCTTTTTATCATTCAGTTTTGGTTGTGTGATATAATTAAATTGGCGTATGGTAAATGTTTGGTACGTTGGGTTTAATATTCCTAGAATTGAGTTGGTGTTGTTTTGGGGGGATTCTCAGTTGTAAATTAAATTAATACTGTATTTCAAACAAAATTTATTAATGGAAAGTCTTCATTTAGATAGCTTTGTAGGTGTGTGTGACTGTTGACTCTTGGGTTAGTTTAGGTTGATTCAAGGACAATGGGGTTGTAGTAGAGTGGAAACTAGATTTGACCTCGAGAAATACTTAGTTTGACCTAATTTTAGCTATAACAACAGCAGATTTTTTTACATTTAAGCAGTTTTTATTTGTGTTTTGTGAAATAAATGATACGTGTGGTGGTTAATTCTAGAGCAAATATGAAATTGATCTTTGAAATTATGCTGTAGATTCTGCTGTCCATTAGTAGAGTACTAAAACATTAACATAATTAAATTAATTTATTCATTTCTAAGACTGAGTTCTTAGAATCATTTTAAAATTTAGAGATTTAGAGATCTAAAAATTCCAATTAAATAATTCTTCAGTACTTATTTCAAATTATTTAAAATTTATGCTTATGTTAAGCTTAAATGATATGCTTAAATCAGTTCATTGAGTATTTTTTTGCTGGGTGCAGATCATGATATTTTAATGTGTGGCCTATGTATTTCTAAGATAATGCATTTGAGCTTTAGGGGTAGTTCAGCCAAAACTGAAAAGCCTGTGTATTTATTCACCCTGCACTTATCACACACCTGTTTGAGTTTCGTTCTTCTGTTGAACACAAAATAATTTATTTTGAGAAATGTTGCAAACTATTGATTTTCATACACTCAAAAATGACTTTTGCTGCTTGTTCAAACTACTTATTTATTTTTTGGATAACTTAATAGTTTTATGTTCAAGCTACATTCATTTGTAAAAACGAGTTAAGGGACAGCGTGAAGGAATTGTGTGGAACCCAGCATTTTTACAGTGTAGTATTCTTTTTTCCTTCTATGGAAGTTAATGGTTACAGGTTTCCAAGATTCCAACAACTCATGAAGGTGTATTGAACTACTTGAGGGTGAGAAAATTGTGAGTAGTTTTGTTTTTGGTGGTAGCTTTAAGATTACTATGTGTTTGGTATTTTTTGCTGTTTGCTGCAAGATCTGGCAATGCTAATTAATCAAGATGTATCTAGTTTCCTGTGATTTCACTCTTGTGTGCACGGTGAGAAATATTTGTAGAGAGAATCGCTGTAGGACACCATTAATAGTGAGTTGTTTAGTTAGAATCCATATACACTGAGGATATTGAACAATTTTAACAATAAAAAAAAGAAATTTGTGTAATTTTAAAAGTTCTACATTGAACCATATGCCAGAAAATAACATTTATTTTAGGAGTGTGGAACAACATTCACTGTAAAAAGCTATTCATTAACTTTACTTAAGAAAAGTCAGTAAACCTATTGTTTTTAAAACTATTAGTTGACTATTGAGTAAACCCATTGCCTTGGGATTATAAGGTAAATGAACAATGTGCATAATTATAAAAATTAAGTTGTCAACGTAACAGTTCCAAGTTACAACAGGTTTACTCACTGTTCTTTTAGTAAACATTTTAGTTTTAAAGTAAAGCAACTAATTGCTTTGTAGTGTTGGTGTATATGTAGGCCTTAACTATATGTTAGACTTGTTAGTCAATGCCACTCAAACCTCTTTGAAGGCCCACCGTATTATTGACAACACACTGTGCAGTTCACAGGCTTATCACTCATTCTCACCCTCTGCAAGATGAAGTGGTCTTAAGAGATATTATCAGCTTTAGTTGGCTAGATCTCATCAGCTGAGAAGTCGTCAGCTGGTGAAGGTTTCTGTCTTTAGTTTGAGATCAGTATACAGTCAAGCTGCTGAAAAGTCTGAATGAGGAGTCCTTCTCCTGACTGTAATTAGTCCATTTCCATGAGGAGAAATTGTAGAGAGAAACGCTGCTGGAGGCATGGGCTGATGCAGCTGAAATATTCATTGCATTTTTTATCAAAGCTCCATTTTCTGCACATGTCTGCAGATTCACTGTGTGATCAGTTATTATTTTAAATTGGGATGTAACATACTTTTAAGACATGTCTTACATACATTTGACTTAATTTTTTGATTCATCGATTTTTATATAAAATAATATTCTTTCGAAATCTCTCAATTTGGCTCAAAAAACTAAATATATGATCATCAAATGATGCCAAATGATCCTCATAAATGCTATCAAATATAAGGATGCACGACATTGGAAAAATCTGATATAGCGATATTTTGTCTGATTTAAATATTGCAATTAGTGTTGTCACGATACTTGAATTCCGCACCAATTGGTACTGAAATTATAAAAAAATATCCATTTCCCGCTAACATTTGACCGCTGAGCACATTCTTAAACAGCGCTGATTTGCCATTGTGTTCACGTGCTCAACAGAAATGACTGTGATTGGCCGTGAAGGTCATCATTTCACTGAACTTACCGCTGTTTACTGAGTGTAACCACAGATACAGGGACACTGGAGCGTTTTAAAGCCGTTAAGATAAGTCGATTCATAAGCAGATCACTCGTATGCCAGCTTATAAAGTGTCTCTTTATCTATACTTACACTCAGTAAACAGCGGTGAGTTCAGTGAACTGATGACCTTCACGGCCAATCACAGTCATTTCTGTTGAGCATGTGAACATAATGGCAAATCAATGCTAATAAACCCTTTCACGCGTACAATCACACCGGTGTGATCAGCCTCAGCTGGTCCCTGAAACACTGGTGTGATTAGAACATTCAGAGCGCACGTCATCAACTGCTAAAATTCAAACCTGACGCCGCGTGCTGAGGCACAGAAAGAGGTGCACAGAGCTTGTCATAAATCACAATTTATCCATGCTTTTAAACAATAAACATTTATTTTAAGTTTCAGAAATTCAAATACACATAACTACAAGCAAATCATGCTCAAAAAATCATTTTTTTAATATAAATGTGCTTTATTCACGTAATATACTGTTTATATTACTATAATATTTTCTATATTTCTCTGCCAGATAAACAGTTGCTTACCTTCATGTATTTTGGAAGAAAACTATGAATAAACATGACCTAAATCCAGCAGCTCATATCTATTCTGGGCTTGTTGCGTGAAAGGGTTAAGAACCTGTGAAAGCGTTAAGAATGTGCTCAACAGTGCTCAAATTTTAGTGGAAATGATCATTTTAAAATTTCAGTACCGACAACACTAATTGCGAAATGTATACAGTTTCACAAGATAGTTTGAACAGCCCTATTTGACAGTTTTCTGGGGAATCTAACAGTATTAAGGTACAGAAATTGATTATTCACAATGCAAAAAAAATTATTTTAAACATTTATATTGCCTTGTCTCATTTCAAGTTAAAATATCTCAATTCTTAATCACGAAAAATTGTTTTTTTTTTACATCAGAAGATATAAGTTTTTCCTTTATCAGTATTTGTGTTTCTATTACAGACATTGCTAAGCTGAGTCGTGAAAGCGATGCAGGCCCAGGATCTGATCCGGCACCTGCGGATGCCTGAGCTGGATGATTTGAGGCAGTATGTGCGCAGTTTACCCACCAACACCCTCATGGGCATGGGTGCATTCGCTGCCATCACCACATACTGGCTGGCCACCCGTCCCAAAGCACTTAAGCCACCCTGTGACCTCACCATGCAGTCTGTAGAGGTGCCGGTGAGTGAGAAAAATGCTCATGTTTTCTATGGTAAAAAGCATTTTAAAGAGCAATAGGCAGATGAAATCTTTCTATGTCAGATTATACTTGAAATAATAAATAAAACCATTTTGTAAATAAAATAAAAAATAATTCAGTGAACACTTTTTTTCAACCTTTTGTGCAGTTGAAAAGTTCCATGGATGTTAAAAGTTCTTTACTGAACCATCAGGTCTCAAAAAGATTTTTTTAATTTCTTAAAAATAGAGCTTTCTTTTCCCCCTCATGCAGAATCACAAAGCATATATTATATTTACATGATACCACACTAAGACTTGCAATAATATGGTAATTGTTTCATTTTTAGACTTAGCTATTGATTTTACAATTATGCTATCATGAAAGCTGAATATAGAGTTGTTTTTTGATGGTAACTTACCAGCTCGAACAAAGATATTGAAATTTTCTTACTTCAAAAATTTGATTGCTTAAAAAAATTAAAAGATCATCGACAAATTTTTGGGGGGCTGTACAAAATATCGTGTCCATGTTGTTATTATCAACTGATAAATGCTTGTTTTTAATGTGAAATTGAGTCAGTTTGTTAAATATATTTTATATTATGGATTTTTGTCCACCAGATGTATATCGGTGGTCATGAAGGTTTTTTACTCTGAAAAGAGAGAACTGTAAGAATTGCAGTTTGATTTTGAGAAATGTAGAATAAAGGAATTTCAATGTTTGCTTGTGGTTTCCTTGTTTTCTGAACATACGATTTTAAAATAAAATCAGTTTTTTGATGCATTTTTTCCTAATCGGGCTCTAAAAAATGATATTGCGATTTATTTTGATTGGCATATATTGGTAACTTCTATATATAATGGGTTATCAATAATTAGCAAGTGGTATTGGTCAAAAGTTTCATATTGGTGCATCCCAAATTTCTTTATTAGAAATACTCACTGTAATGATTCACAGAATTGATAATATACCAAAATAGCAATGTTTGGTTTTCAACAGTTGCTTAGCATCATAGGTCAAAGAACCTCACTAAACACATGCAAATGTTTTGAACAATTCAATATCTTAAAGACTTTGGGAATCCTTTTAGTGCAAAAGCCAATGGAAAGCGTCTTTCACTTTCCAAAACCTTTTCATTCAATGTTCCTCACTGGTGGAATGATCTTCCCATTCCCTCATGGACTGCTGATTCACTAGTATCATTCAGATGACAGCTAAATATCCCAACTCTTTCTCGATCACCAAAGCACATAAAAAAACACACACTTTATTGTCTGAGCACTTACAGTTCCTTTGTGTAATTAGCACTTGTTGTGTGTATTGCCTCTTCTTATTGAATTGCTGAATGTCTCTTTGGACAAAAGGGTCTACTAAATGTAAATGTAAACCGATGAAAGTGTCTGATGCAACTTCAGTCTTTTTGTGATTTTATGAATATTTTCAAACTTCCTCTAGAAAGCGGTTGAGCAATACAGACTGTGGCTTTCTTTAGGTTCCTCTCGACATGTGAAGCGGTCGCCAGCTGCATGTCACAGAACTCTGCATGTATGAACTCCTAACTGTTTTCTGTTGCCCATCTGTGTCCCGCAACATACCGCATGTTTGAAATCTTGGTGGACACCAAGTGTGATGGCTTGTCTGTAGTCATCATGTCTGTTTCCTGTCTGTAGAACAAAATGTTTAACCATATACAGTACCATTCAGAAATTTGATTCAGAAGCAATGCATTCAGCGATAATAAAGACTTTGAATTTGTTTTAAATAAATGCAGTGTTCTTTTCCAGACATTATGCAGAATAAAATGTATCATGGAAAAAATGTCCTCAGTATCGATAACAGTATGAAATGTTTTTTGAGCATCAAATCAACATTGATTTTTGAAGAATAATGTGCCACTGAAGACTAAAGTAATAGCTCAAAATATGTTTTTGCAATAACGGCAATAAATTATAAAAAATAAATAAATTCAAATTTCTATTAATATCACTGTAAAGAAAATCCTAATTATTACAGGAAATAGCAGTAATTTGTACAATAGTTTTTTTTGTCATTTTAAATTATATTCAATACTTTGCAAAATGACCAATGTTTGCAGTAATTGATAACATTTTAAGGATTAAATCAATAATGAGAAACTTCAGTAATTAATTTATTTTTGTTTGCAGTATAACATTTATTTATACACGTATTTATTTATTTATTTATTTTTTACAAAAAAATGTATTGTATTTTTAACCAGTACTTTTCTGGTTATTGGAATTACATATCAATTTATGCAACATGACCATAAAAAAGTCATTAAACAAGTAGCTCATTAGATTAAATGTTTATTATATCATATCCGGAAAGTATTCATAGCGCTTCACTTTTTCCACATTTTTTATGTTACAGCTTTATTCCAAAATGGATTACATTCATTTATTACCTCAAAATTCTAAGACAAAGGAATTGTCTGTAGACCTCCGAGACAGGATTGTCGTGAGGCACAAGGCTGGGGAAGGTTACAGAAAAATTTCTGCTGCTCTGAAATTTCCAATGAGCACAGTGACCTCCATCATCCGTAAGTGGAAGATGTTTGGAACCACTAGGACTCTTCCTAGAGCTGGCCGACCATCTAATGCCGAGTGCAGACTGCATGATTTTCAAAGTAGTCGTGTCACAGGTGTTTTCACACTGCATGACTATCTGGGCTAGCGTTTTGTCGCTGCTTTGTTTACACTGCAAGATGGATCGGCGACAGGGGCTTTCTCATTGCATGACTTTACAATAGGAATAATCGCCGACAACTTCTTCCAAACTACGTCTCACAGCCAAAAACACGTAGTATATTGTTTGTTATTAACTACATAACGAGAAAGAAACCTTTAATGGGGTAGAAAATGTACGTATTTGCTCACCTTGGTTTAAAGGGAATTAGCAATTTCTCCTCAACTTTCTTTTTTAACTTTCTGTATGAAACGTCAAACAGACACGGGTGCTCCTGTCAAACCTCCACTAGTTTTTCCTCCATTTCTTGGGTCCAAATAAACCGAAAATGAGCACTTTTAACTTCTCCCTCAACCTCCCGCTGGCCTGCAGGTACACACACACAAGTAATGCTGCTCTCTCATTGGCTGTTGGCGATCGCCAGTGTTATTTTCAGTCAAAACTCATTTCACATGGCATGATTTGAATCGCCAACAGCTCCAGATATTCAGCATGCCAAATATCTCAAGGGCATCGGTGACTCATCGGCGATTCTCTCAGATCGTGTCTTTGGTAGTTCATACTGTGTGATTGTCACTCACGTGCTTGAGCACTGATTTGCCTGTGATTTCAGGCATTTGTCTGCGATTTCTCAACACCTGTCAGCGAGTCAAAATCGGCGCTAAAATCATGCAGTCTGAACTCGGCATAAGCTGAGTGATTGGAGGAGAAGGCCCTTAGTCAGGGAGGTGATCAATAACCCGATGGTCACTCTGTCTGAGTTCCAGCGTTCTTCTGTGGAGAGAGGAGAACCTTACAGACCACCATCTGTGCAGCAATCCACCAATCAGGCCTGTATGGTAGAGTGGCCAGACGGAAGGCATCTGAAGTACTCTCAGACCATAAAAAACAAAATTATCTGTTCTGATGAGACTAAAATTGAACTCTTTGGACTGAATGTCAGGGGTTGCGTTTGGAGAAAACTAGGCACCACTCGTCACCAGGCTAATACCATCCCTAAAGTAAAGCATGGTGGTGGCAGCATCATGCTGTGGGGATGTTTTTCAGCAGCAGGAACTGGAAGACTAGTCAGGATAGTGGGAAAGATGAACACAGCAATGTACAGAGACATCCTGAATGAAAACCTGCTTCAGAGTGCTCTTGACCTCAGACTGGGGCGATGGTTCATCTTCCAGCAGGACAATGACCCAAAGCACATCGCCAAAATATTTATGGAGTGACTTCACAACAACTCAGCGAATGTCCTTGAGTGGCCCAGCCAGAGCCCAGAACTAAATCCTATTGAACATCTCTGGAGAGATCTGAAAATGGCTGTACACCGCCTCTGCCCATCCATTCTGATGGGGCTTGAGAGGTACTGCAAAGAGGAATGGGCAAATATTCCCGAACACAGGTGTGCCAAGCTTATGGCATCATATTCAAAAAGACTTGAGTCTGTAATTGCTGCCAAAGGTGCATCAACAAAGTACTGAGCAAAGGCTGTGAATACTTTTGTACATGTGATTTTTCAGCTTTTTTTTATTTATAAAGTTGCAACAAATCATAATTTCAAAAAATATTTTTTTACATTGTCATTATGGGGTATTGTGTGTAGGAACTTTTAAAGAAACAAATTTTGGAATAAGTCTGTAACATAAAAAAGATGGAAAAAGTAAAGCGCTATGTATACTTTCCGGATGTACTGTATATCAAATATTGAATGTCCATATAAAATAATTGTAACATTTCGCCTTTTTTGTTTTCCAGTAAAACTTATTTGTTTGTAAATTTCTACATTTAAACTCTGCAATTCTACAGAAATGTACTTGTGTCTTTGCCTATAGGCCATAGGTCTCAAACTCAATTCCTTGAGGGCCGCAGCTTTGCACAGTTTTCCTCTAACCTTAATCAAACAAAGCTGATCCAACTAATCAAGGTGTTCAAGATTACTAGAGACTACTAAGCAGGTGTGAGTTGGAGGTGGTTGGAGCTAAACTGCGGCCTTCCAGGAATTGAGTTTGAGACCATTGCTAGGCTCATGTCATACATTATAACTAATGTAATTAGCAGTTCATAATTTGTCAACATTTTTCTAATATTAAATACTTAATTTATGATCAAATAAGTGAGGGATTGGTGAGTATGAAAGACTTAAACATTTAAAAAATATTAGAGATGTTTTAAATGGTACTGTGTTGAAAAAAATTGAAGAGCCCATCTACAGTTGTTTTTGGACTGGTCTTTCCATCACATTCCTGCTTTCCCTTCCCATCCTGTATGTACTTGTATGTGTACACAGACTCTAACTTTACTTTAGTCACAGAAAAATGACAGCCTCCAGATGAGTTTAATTATAGATGCATGTCCTTGATCTCTTGTCTGTCTTTGGCAGAAAGAGGTTCTTGTATTCTCATGATTTCTTGTATGTTTGCTATGGCAACAAGCTGAAATGTGTTGGCAACAGTTATAAAGCCATTCAGATTCAATGCGCGACGACCATCTGTAAATTCCTGTAGCGTGAAGTCCTCCTCCCTTTCGCGTGGGCTGGGCTTTTAAATCAAACACTATTATACTGTAAAGTTAGTGACCCTTTATTTGTGAATTTCTTTTCTTTTCTACAGTCTGTTTTCACGCTCACCGGCTGATTTATGAAGGACACCTTGCTGGATTGCTTTCAGAATTGCCTTAATGGATCAGTTTTTTTTTTATTTTTTAGCTTAGTTTATTTATTTACAGGGTCAATGCACATTAACAAAAAACATTACTGTAAAATGTGCCAGAATTAGCCAAGAATGGCTATTTTTCATCAGTTCAAAAGTAAAATTTCTGTAATTAATTACTCACCCTCATTCCAATCCCTTTAGACCTTTGATCATCTTTGGAACACAAATTAAAATATTTTAGAATTAACCTGAGAGCTCTCTCATCCCACATACACAGAAATGGTCTCTAGATGTTCATAGTCCACAAAATGGAAACCAAAAACGCATGTCATGATTTTCCCAAGTACAATGCGATCCTGTGTTGCTTCTAACATCTGTGTTGCTTCTGGAACGTCATTTTTATTCGAAAATGTGACCCATACCTATTCCCCACCCTAAACCCAACCATAACTGTACCTTATTCCCAAAATAAGAGGGGAATAATAGTTGGATAGCAATCATGTAGAAGTGCATAAACCTAACAGTAAACCTAAACTTAACATAAACGTTAAGAACTTAATTCCGATTGGCTGACTGGAATGTTGTTCCAGGATCAACATAGATGTTAATCTAGAAACATGTCCTACTTGGACATGTCAAAACATTGTCAAAACATTCCAAATAATTGTTGCTGCTTGTTTAAACTACTTATTTAAAATGAGTTGAAATGACACAATTCTTAAGTTTTTTTGGGGACAACTTAATTGTTTTATGTTTAATGTTTAATTCCAAATTTGTAAAAACTAATAAGTTAATTTAATCGATTTGTGTTGGCACTACATGAAGTAATTGTGGAACCCAGCTAATAATATGGGCAATACAATACTTGCATGTTGTGCTGCTGACTCTGAAAGCAATATGTTTTACTGCCTGTTGAAAACATGTACACTGACCTAAGAAGCCTTACGTCGACAAACAAATACATATTTATATTTTTGCAGCAGCAGCACAAAAGTGTTCTAGGAGCTTCATATGGTTACAGTTGAACCCCTGAACTCACATGAAATGTTTTTGTTCCTTTCCTGCTTGAAGTAGCCATCATAAGATGAGTTCACTGTGGTCATAAAGGGATGGAGGTGGTCTGCATCAATACTCAGAAAGGCTGTCACATTTCATGTTCAGTTAGTATGAATCAAACGTGTGGCAAGAAAATCTCCGCTACACCATCAGCACCCAGAACCATTCATACAGCAGGATGGATCGCCTGGTCAATGAGCATGTAAGGGGGTACGAGATTAGGTAGCTCTCGAGAGCTCACCCTGGTAAAGGAGGAAAAGGGGGAGATGAGGTGGATGGGGATTCTTCAAAAAACGAAGATAAGGGAGTAGTTTTAGACAGGTTATTTATAGTGAGTTTGGATTAATCCAATTGGCTTACTAATGATTACGGATGGGAGACCAGCCACGATCAATCTTATCATGTGCTCTTCTTGAAATTAAGCTACGGTCACACCAGGCTTTGTGTGTGCGAAATTATGTCGTGCGGCGCAGCGAAAAGGGGCGGGATTAAACAAGATGATTAGACATTAAAAAAAGCAAGCGATTGCTCCATGCTTTAAATTTCTGTCCAGAGAGGTCATGTTTTGATCCTCGATTGGTCTCACGCAGTAAAATGATGCGATTTTGCAGGTCAGAGTTCACCAAGCTTGAACTTTGCACCGCAGCAACCTGCGAAACTCGACGCATGACCCCGCGTTTTCGGTCTGACGCATTCGCGTGCGTATGAATGGAAGTCTATGGAAGGAAAAGTCAAGTGTGACCGCACCTTTAGTTTGTGAAACTTCACTTGGTTAGATTTAGTCTGTGAAGCATAAAGATTGTCTGTGAAGTCAGGTGACCAAAATTCAATGTTTGGCCAGTGTCTAATGTTATTTTGGCGTCCAATAATGACGTTGATATTTAGTTGATTTTAGGTTGTGTTGGAAAGTGACCAAAATCCAACTTCGAGTCAACATCTTAAACCAACGTATTGATGTCAAGTACTAACATTTATTCATCAGGTATGGCAACCAAAATCTAAAAATCTAACGTCAACGGCAAGCTATAACGTCATTAGATGTTGATATTTGATTGATTTTTTGGTTGGATGTTGGACACTAACGTCAACCTGATGTTGGGTTCTGACATCAACCTGATTTTCATTTCCAAACAAAATCAGTGTCCCCTGATGTTGGGGTACAACGTCAATCTGACGTCATGTTGATGTCCTGTGCCTGCTGGGATCATTTCATGCTGTTTACACCAAATTAAGATCCTACCATCAAATGTTGCAGCAAACGTAGAGACTCATCAGACCAGGCGACCTTTGTCAAGTTGTACACTTTTGTGATCCCGTGCCTCAGTTTACTGTTTTCAGCTGACTGTATAGTGACACCAGTGTCTTCTTCTTCTGCTGTAGCTAATCTGCTTCAAAACTATGACATGTTTTATCTTCAGAGATGCTATTTTGTAGACTTTGGTTCTAAAGGGTTGATTTTGAGCTCAATCACCTGCTGTTTATTTTCTCTGTTTTATATTATTCTCTGTAACTTAAGATGGTAGAGGCTTAAAGGGATAGTTCACCCAAAAATAAAAAAATCTGTCATCAATTACTCACCTTCAACTTGTTCCGAACAAATTTTATTTTTATTTGTTCTGTTGATCGCAAAAAATATATATATTTTGAAGAATGTTGGAAAAGTGTAACTATTGATATCCAATAGAAAGAAAAACAAATTCTATGGGAGTCAATGGTTATAGGTTTCCAACATTTTTCAAAATATCTTCTTTTGTGTTTGACAGAAGAAAATGAAACTGTCAAGAATTGAACAGAGGAAAGATAGCAGAATTGTCCTTTTGCATTTATCCCTTTAAATCAGCTTACTTCATTCTGATTCTTGTTTTGAACTTCATACAAAACAGCAGATTACATTGACTATGTCGACATGCACATCGTTGCTGCCATGTGATTGGCTGATTACAATTTTGCAATGACAAGTATTCAAATGAGTATAAATAATAACATGACCTTGGAGTGTGTTTATTCCTGCTTTAAGCATTGTTTAAATGATTTGAACATTTATGTCCTCTTATCTGACTGGTGTTGAAAGATTGTACAGGTGAAGTTTCTCTTCATGGCCTTCCAGATTATCAACAGGCCTGGATTTGAGAAGCTGTTATTCGCTTGTTTGCTAAAGTACATCATAGATTGTTGGTTGTGTTTTTCAGGGTAAGGAATATGCACGTCGCTCTATCCTAATGGACAATGACACATACATGACGTACTACTATAAAGACGCTCTGACAATGTATGAGTTTTTCTTACGAGGACTAAGAGTGTCAAGTGAGTTATCTGGCCATTTAAAGCAGACATTATAACAAAGGAATAGTTCAGAATAAGCTATTTGAAATGGTTAAAATCATGTGTGTGATCAACATTCGTGTGTTTTACTTATACAGATAACGGTCCATGTTTGGGGTCACGAAAGGCAGGCCAGCCATATAAATGGCTGTCATATAAAGAGGTAAGATTTCTGGATTATTTATTTATTTATTTATTATTAACTGCAGAACTAATTTAGCCTTTTATTTCTCTCAATTATTTTTGATCCCTGTCTTCTTTATATATTATCAGATATGTTTGCGCATTTTTAAATATTATATATATAGTTGGTATTACTTCATTTTGATGGGCCCTTTAACACATGTTGTTGATTGTAAGTTACACTGCAATAGACTGATTTCATGCAGCCACCATTTTCAAAGCGAAAGCGAGGCTGCGGTGGGAAGAAACCCAGAAGTATCGCCTGCAGTCACACAGGAACGGCGTCCACTATGGCATATTTTTGTGCACCTGGCTGTGTGTCTTATCAGCAAAGAGAAAATGACACAAATATATAATTTCACCGCTTTCCGAGTGACTCGAAGGTCCGTTCTGAATGGATAGTGAAAATAAAAAAGTATATCAGACCTCATTTTCAGCTAAGTTAAGGAAAATGGCACAAGTTAGCTAATGTTTTCTTTCCCAAACACACGTTTTAGATGCCATTTATCAAACTCAAGTTAAAGAACTGATTCTTTCACTAACTTAGACTTGTTACAATACGGAATTTCGGTACTGAAATTAAAAAAAACATTCTATTTCTCGCTAACATTTAAGCAATGTTGAGCACGTTCTGATTTGCCATTCTGTTCACCAGTGCTCAACAGAAATGACTGTGATTGGCCATCAAGGTCATTAGTTCACCGATGTTTATCAAGTGCAAACACAGACAAGCCATTTACTGTTGAATTGACTGATCTTTGTGCGTCTAAAACACTCCAGTGTCCCTGTATCTGTGTTTGCACTCTGTGAAGCCTGGTGAACTGATGACCTTGACGGCCAATCACAGTATTTTCTGTCGAGCACTGGTGAACACAATGGCAAATCTGCGGTGCTTCAGAATGCGCTCAACATCACTTAAATGTTAGCGGGAAATGGACAACAGGCTGATAAAGGAAAGTGTTCCCACTGTGTTTACCTGGTGCCATGAACTGAA
Organism: Danio aesculapii; assembly: GCF_903798145.1. Lineage (NCBI taxonomy): Eukaryota > Metazoa > Chordata > Actinopteri > Cypriniformes > Danionidae > Danio > Danio aesculapii. Next base: position 43,416,565 of record NC_079435.1, read on the forward strand.
GCCTATAGGAGGACATTTAAGCTTTATTACCCTTAAAGAGATTGGTTTTGTTTGATCCCTAATATGCTTTTGATTGTTTAAATTAAACTTAACTGAATTTTATTAAAATGATGTTTAAACCACATCCGCACTTTAAAATCATGGAAGCGGCATGTTGTTGTAATATTTACAGTGCTGGTCCTCTACTTCTGGGTTTCTCCACCGCAGCCTCGCTTTCGTTTTTTAAAATGGCGGCCACATAAAATAAGTGTTTTACGTTCCAACTAATAAGAGTATTAGTAGGCTGTAAGGTTAGGATTGGTATAAGCCGACATATTTAAAAAGTTTATTATTGTCAGTTGAATGTCTGTTGGTGATACAGAATCAACATATATTAAACAGACAGTCTACTAATACTCTAATAAGAATTAGTTGGCATGTAGTTGCAATTCAACCTATAGTCAACAAAATGTTCAAAAAGGACCATCAAAATAAAACGATACCAATTAGTTTAGTATTTCTGTGTGTAGGTTGCAGACAGGGCAGAGTTTGCAGGTTCAGCTTTACTCCACAGAGGTCACAGTCAATCAGGAGACAAATACATTGGCATCTTCGCACAGAACAGACCAGAGGTATTAACACCCAGAAAGTAAAAAAACAAGCACAGAGATTTGGCATTTAATAAATGTTGTTTGTTGTGAATGCTTTCTCTTTATTTTATACTTTTATTTGTCATCCTAGTGGACGATTTCAGAGTTGGCATGTTACACATATTCACTGGTGGCAGTGCCACTGTATGACACACTGGGTACAGAGGCCATCAGCTATGTCATTGACAAAGGTGATTCTTTACAATTCTGTGCAACAGTGTTTTTAATGATCCTCTTTTATGTTATTGTTATTTCTTATAATAGAGCAATGTTTTGTATGTATGATTCTGGAGTAACCTTTTTTTTTTCACTGGAAAAGTAACTAAAACCTATGGCATAACTTACCCCATCTTTGCCATCTTTGGATTATATGACTTTCTTCTTTCAGATAAGCACAATCAGAGTAGTTTTTGTTTTATTTTTGGCTCTTCTGTACTGTGTAATGCTGTTGGGTAGTGGGCTCTTTTTTGCTTCTAAAAGCACATAAATTTCTGCTGACATTTTTTGCTATTTCTGCGCAGAAGTTTTAAGAAATCTGCGAATTTATGCGGAATGATTTTGGGAGTATCATAACTAAAACACAGGTCCCACTTTATATTAAGTGACTTTACCTAATATGTACTTACACTGACTGACATTTGTTACATTTGTAACATTTCATTACATTTGTTTCATTTGTTACAAACTGTACTTATTGTGTAAATACATGTATTTACATTTTAATTATGCTTGATTAAATACCTGCATGTAATTAATTTCTGTTATTACATTTATAATTACACTGTTGACCATCCTTTACACCTTAACCCAACCTCAAACCATACCACCAAATCTGTCACTAACCCTACCCAAATCACACCTCAATAGCATCAGAAGTGTTCTGTGTTATGTTATGCCAGAGGTCAGCCAAGAAGTGCACATTCGGTAGTTGCCGGTGTTCAGTGATTTGAGTTTATGATTAAAAATGACACATCAACCAGCTTAAGATGTCCGTTAACCCCCTGGTGGTGTATGAGTTAATTTTACAACACGTTTTTGCACTTTTGTAAGCTTAAAATGCAAATGGAAGAGCCGGGATGAAATTTAAAACTACTTCAAATGTGCTCATCTGAAAGAAGAAAGTCATGCACACCGTGGATGGCTTAAGGGTTTAGTACATCACAGGTTAATTGTCATTTTTGGATGAGCTAACTCGTTAAATGAATTAAAAAATTGCTTAAATCTTACATCACATGACTGTACAAAAACAGTAACACTTGTGAGAAATGTGTTGTGAGTAACAGAGCTTTTGTCATAGCTTCCATCACCACCATCATCTGTGACATCGCGGATAAAGCTCGTCTGATCCTGGACTGTGTGTCTGGCCGGAAACACAGCGTCACGACTATAGTGATCATGGAGAGCTTTGACAGTGAGCTGACAGCACAAGCACAAAACTGTGGCATCGACATCATCAGCCTCAAGGAGCTGGAGGTTTCTCTCCCACACACACACACACACACACACACACACACACACACACACACCCTTCCTTTGTAAATAGTGATCCCATTAAACTTGTATTTACACTGCACTAAATAAAGTCTTTCTTTTTTCAGGCTATTGGCAAAGCAAACCACAAGACACCCATTGTAAGTTAAACTGAGCACTGTATTGATTTATAGACATGCAACACTGTGTACCATATACGTGGTGCAATGCGGCACTAGGCGCAGTGCAAGTGCTTTTGGCTAGTTTCGGCCTGGTGCAGGTATCAATTTCATGTTTTATGCCACTTGTTTAAATGGCAAATGCATTTGCGCTTATTTGTGCACCCATGGACATGCTGGTCTGAAAAGGAGGTGTGTTAAGGCGCATTGTAGGCATGTTACCATTTTGAGGCAACCAAAATAGACCACTGGTCTAAAGTCAATGGCACAGCTTTTAAAAAAAAATTTATTTAAAGAATGTGTTAGTGATAGGCAGGTCCAAAACGTGCATGCATGCTGCTTCAAGAGTACACACTTAGCTGATAATTTAGAATAAGCTTGTTTGGCATGCTGTCTTGGGAGAGAGCTCTGAGCTCAAGGATTGTTCAAGCCCAGGGCTTCTTCCTGTTCGCAAGGTGAGAGGGGAGATTGAGCTCAGGTAGATCTCAAAAAGTAGATCACCCCGGCTGATGTGGCTGAGGTAAACTTCATTGAGAAGGAAAAATAGTGATGCTGGGAGCTAGACAATAGTGCCCGTTTGGCTTAGTCTGTTTACATATGATGCATATCTTTGGACGAATCCACGCAGACACAGGAAGAACATGCAAACTCCGCACAGAAATGCCAACTGGCCTGGCGAGGACCAGAGCTGGCGGTTTTCTTGCTGTAGGACAACAGTGCTAACCACTGGGCCACCGTGCCACCCAATCTAGGTGAAAAGGGGGATAAGAAGGGAAGGAAGGGGGGTTTCTTCCAGACAAAGATAGTTGTGGAATGAAGACTGTAGTTATTTATAGTGACTTAGGAATCATATGATTGGAGGATCATGATTAGCTATTGTAGAATCAGCTGTGGTAAATCATAAGTACATGATCCTCTCCAAATGTTTTTATTAATAAACTTCACTTACTACAGAGAAATCTTTAAATATAAAAAACAAAAGTAAAAGGTTATTATCATCTACATTAATATAAAAACACTCCCATACCTTCTTCACCTCAGGGGGCTTGGTCAATCTGGCTTGGTCCGTAGATGGTCTGGTCGCTTTAAACTTGCTCACATGCATATCCATTTCCCATAAAGTGAAGCGTTCAGTTTTTCTCTCACAAAATTCGCAATGTAAATAGCGAATGCACCTCGGCATGACTGCAACTCGCTCTTAAAGTCCCCATGAATTGGAAGCTGCGACCGTTTTTTTTTTTTTTTTTTTTCATATTGTGATGCAGTTTCTTGAGAAACGGAATATTAAATGACAAAACAGTGGGCATGGCTTGTTTTTCCTACTGCAAGCTGATTGGATGTAGTAAAGTAGGCATTTCTTTCAGAAAAGGGTTTGGGGAGAGTTATTACAACCTAACAGACTCTTCTGTTTGCAGTCAAAACTGCCAGTTGGAGCAGCGTGTTTAAATATGTTAGCCACGCCCATTGGTTAAGATATGCGTAATCTGATCATTTAACTAAAAACAAACAGGAAGTACAGTTTCAGATTTCAATTAAAGATTCGAAGGGCAGACATTTTTTTTTTCTTAATGACATGCACAGATGAATTGTTCACCACAAAACTGGCAATGTGAGCTTAAGAAATCAAATGGTTAGTTTTGATTTTTTGGGGACTTTAAGGTCGGTACACACCAAGCCGATGCTAAACAACTGTTGTTGCCTCACATCGGATCACATCTGCTTCTGTCTGGACCAAGAAGCTTCCCATGTATGCGTGCAAAGTATAAACAAAGCAGTGTCCAGTACCATTATCACAGTAATTGTCAGTCACCAAGGAGGGATTCGCTCCTGCAAATATGTCTGATAATCTAATAATCCATATCGTTTGTGTTTCTTTTTGATTTGAATTGTTAACTTGCTACGTCACTACGTCACACTCACACTCTGATTCGTTGCTGACTAACCAGTCAGAGCTCTCTCTTTGGCTGTTGTCGATTCTACATGCTAAATCGGGCTAATGAGCTTCAACGTTAAGCCAATGAGAGGCAACTAGCCAAACAGATGCTGACCAACAGGCCGACGAAGCCCATTGGCCGACTGTCGGATGGTGTGTCCCAGCCTTTAAAGGAACACTCATCCTTTTTTGGAATAAGGCTAATTTTAAGTCTTCTAGAGTGAAACAGTTGACTTGAACCTTTTTTGAATCCATTCAGCCGATTTCTTGTTTTGGCGGGGTCACTTTTAGCTTAGCGTAATGAATTGAATCGGATTTAACCATTAGCATTTCATTCACAAAAATTCAAAAAAGAGTTTTGATTATTTTCCTATTTAAAGCTTGAGTCTTCTGTAGTTACATTGTGCAATAAAGCCGATGGTAAATAAAAAATGACTATATTCTAGGCACTAGAATATAATATTGCTAGGAACTATACTCTTATTTTAGCGTAATAGTCAAGAAACTCTGCTGCTCTACCATGGCTGCACCAGGCGGAGTGATATTGTAAAGTGCTAAAATGTTCCCTTAAAGGGAATGGGTGATGACACTCTGATTGGTTTAATGCTTGTTAGGCCAAAAACACACCCATAACTCATTAAGAACCATTTTTACATTCTTAAAATAGCTAAATGAATTTAGAAATGTTCTAAATGCATCTGCGGCATGTGCTTTAGACCATGCACTTAAATCGTTAAAATAGAGGCCTATATTGGATATGTATTGTTTTATTTAATCACTGTATTATTTCTTTTTTAACATCATAGTTATTTAATTGCTGCTTTTTTCAGCCTCCTAAACCTGAGGACCTGGCACTGATTTGCTTCACGAGTGGAACTACAGGTATTAGATTATATATTTAATCTGTTGTAGCATCGATTTATCTGTTCTGAGAATAATTTAGTAGTGATACACATTTTGATGAAAAAAAACTATGTGCAAACATGGCTTCAGGAAGCGCTTTTGCACACAGCTTCATGCATTCCTCTTTCTGTCAGATTTTGCCATTGGTTTGCTGACATGTTTTGACTCCCTTCTGGAAAATAAATGTATCTGATGTCTTATCCCGACAGGAAATCCAAAGGGAGCGATGCTCACACATGGAAATGTTGTTTCCAATTGTTCTGCTTTCATTAAAATTACAGAGGTAAGCCAAGAGATTTCTTTGCTTCTGTGTTCTTTATCATTTATTGTAGCGTTATCTTTTTTGGCAAAAAAAAAATACAAAGAATTATAGCAAATGAGATTCAGATGACAAGTCAGTTCTGTTTGGAGGCCCTTTCTGAAACTGAATAAAAAAATATAACAGATCATTTCCTCATGATTTGTGATACAGACTCTAGTTATCAGGACATAATTGTGAGAAATAAAAGTTGGAATTACAATAAAAATGGTAATTCTGTCTTTTCGTCTTGCAGTTATAAAATTGTTCCTCGAAATTAGTATACACTCACCGGCCACTTTATTAGGTACACCTTACTAGTACTGGGTTGGACCCTCTTTTGCCTTCAGAACTGCCTTAATCCTTTGTGGCATAGATTCAACAAGGTACTGGAAATATTCCTCAAAGATTTTGGTCCATATTGACATGATAGCATCACGCAGTTGCTCCAGATTTGTCGGCTGCACATCCATGATGTGAATCTCCCCTTCCACCACATTGGATTGAGATGTGGTGACTGTGGAGGCGATTTGAGTACAATGAACTCATTGTCATGTTCAAGAAACCGGTCCGAGATTATTCAAGCTTTATGACATGGTGAGTTATCTTGCTGGAAGCAGCCATCAGAAGATGGGTACACTGTGGTCATAAAGGGATGGACATGGTCAGCAACAATACTCAGGTAGGCTGTGGTGTTGACACGATGCTCAATTGGTACTAATAAAGCACACCATTACACCACCACCACTAGCCTGAACCGTTGGTACATGGCAGGATGAATCCACGCTTTCATGTTGTTGATGCCAAATTCTGACCCTACCATCCGAATGGCACAGCAGAAATCGAGTCATCAGACCAGGCAACGTTTTTCCAATCTTCTATTGTCCAATTTTAGGTGAGCCTGTGTAAATTGTAGCTTCAGTTTCCTATTCTTAGCTGACAGAAGTGGCACTCGGTGAGGTCTTCTGCTGCTGTAGCCCATCTGCCTCAAGGTTCGACATGTTGTGCATTCAGAGATGCTCTTCTGTGTACCTCGGTTGTATCGAGTATTTATTTAAGTTATTGTTACCTTTCTATCAACTCAAACCAGTCTGGCCATTCTCCTCTGACCTCTTCCATCAACAAGGCATTTGCGCCCACAGAACTGCCGCTCACTGGATATTATCTCTTTTTTGGACCATTCTGTTTCTGAAATACTTAGACCAGCCCATCTGACACCAACAACCATGCCACATTCAAAGTCACTTAAATCACCTTTCTTACCCATTCTGATGCTCAGTTTGAACTGCAGCAGATCGTCTTGACCAGGTCTACATGCCTAAATGCATTGAGTTGCTGCCATGTGATTGGCTGATTAGGAATTTGTGCCAACGAGCAGTTGAATAGATGTACTGTACCTAATAAAGTGGCCGGTGAGTGTAGTTCTGAAATCTAATTCTGATGGAAAAAGTAGACAATTTTTTTTTCAATTTCAAGATAAGTTTCTTACTGACCAGATCAATTCTTCTTTCTTTCTGTTTGTTATATTAGGCTCTTGTTGAGCTTCGTTTCCTCATCGAATTGTCTGTTTCTTGTTCTTCCTCTCTCATGTCCTGTGTGTCGATGTGATTGAATATGTGTGTGTGGTCAGGAGTCCCTGAAACTTTGTCCTCAAGATGTTCTCATCTCCTTCTTACCACTAGCGCATATGTTTGAAAGAGTAGTCGAGGTACGCTATATTTCACACTGCCTGTGTGTGTTTGTGTGTGTGTCTGTTTTACAGGTTCATTGCATGCTTAACCAGACAGATATTCACATTTCTTACCTACCACTAGCACACATGTTTGAGAGAGTGGTCGAGGTATGTATTATGCATGCACACAGTCATTAAAACCATCGTTTATTATTCAAGTATTACTTAATTAAAGTTTTTACATATATATATATATATACACACTACCTAACAAAAGTCTTGTTGTAAATGGCAGTTGTAAGAGTGTAAAAGCAGCAAATAATAACTTGATTTCTAGTTGATCATTTGGAAGTGGCAGAAGGTAGATTTTTTTTGATGAATCATCAGTTGAGCTACATCCCAATCATTACAAATACCGCTGAAGACCTATTGGAACCTGCATGGAACCAAGATTGTCATAGAAATAATTCAAGTTTGGCGAAGGAAAAATCATGGTTTGGGGTTACATTGAGTATGGGGGCGTGCAAGAGATCTGCAGAGTGGATGACAACATTGATTACATTACAAAAAACAGGAGAGGGCAAATTCTTCAGCAGGATCGCGCTCCTTCTCATACTTCAGTCTCCACATCAAAGTTCCAGAAAGCAAAGAAGGTCAAGGTGCTCCAGGATTGGCCAGCCCAGTCACTAGAAATGAACATTATTGAGCATGTCTGGGCTAAGACGAAGTAGCATTGAAGAATCCAAAGAATATTGATGAACTCTGGGAGTCCTGCAAGAACGCTTTCTTTGCCATTCCCGATGACTTTATTAATAAGTTATTTCATTCAGTGCAGAGATGTATAGATGCAGTCATCCAAGCTCATGGGAGTTATACACAATATTAATTCTTTTTCCACTGCAGCATGACTTTATATTCTATACTGTACATTATTTCCGTTAGGTGACAAGAATTTTGTCTAAGCAAAGTCAGACCTTACTGTCTTAATTAAATCATTCAAAATCAAGGCTTGATCATATTTTATGTTGGTTAAATAAGCGTAATCTAGAGGCCTTTGCCTTTCATATAAGCTACTTCTGATACCAAATGATTAACTAGAAGTCAAGTTATTAGTAGTTGTTCCTAAAACTTGGATAGGTGACAAGACTTTTGTCAGGTAGTGTATATAAACTAGAACACAAACTTTTATTTAAAATTTAAAATCCGCTTGGAATGCAATAAGAGTCACTCAAACAAACGTTTTGAAATAGTGCCCACAAAGAAAGGCACATGAGTACATTGCGTTTTAGTTTTGGTAAATAAATCAGTAAAATCGAAAAGTTTTGTTCATATTTGATGTTTATAACGTCCCTACACTTTTTTGTGCTTATATCTTGATTGTTTTCTGTTCAGTATAGTGGTACATTTAAAGGATTTGTTGTATCCTGAGGGAAACTTTAAAAATGTAATACGTAATATGTGTTATATTTGTGTTCTGAAATAATAAAAATGTGATCTATCAGCTTTTTCTTCCTCAACAATGCAGTTTTAACATGGTTTGACTTATTTTTTTGTACAAATAAATCTTCCTGTAGTGTACTTAGGAACCCTTTTTTGCATTTTAAAGGATGTCTTGGTCATAGAGACTGTATTTATGAATTTATATCTATTAATCTATCTTTTATTGGCTATGTGTGGACAATTTATAATGAAACTATATGTTTTTGTGTGCTTATATATAACACATTCTCACATGTTAATCAGAATTTCGTTGCATAATTTTTGTTTGTTATGTGTGTAGGGTGTGCTTCTGTGCCACGGGGCCAAGATTGGGTATTTTCAGGGTGACATCCGTCTCCTAATGGATGATTTGAAGAATCTTAAGCCCACTATATTTCCTGTGGTGCCAAGACTACTCAACCGCATGTTTGATAAGGTACATCAGTTATATAATCACACATAAGCTGTTTGCATTTCTGTTTGTGCTTAAATATACTAAGAGTTCATTGCTTAATAAACATTCATGTGTGTTTGCGTTAAGATCTTTGGCCAGGCGAACACTCCTCTTAAAAGATGGCTGTTGGATTTTGCCACCAGCAGGAAAGAAGCGGAACTTAAAAGTGGAGTTGTGAGGAAGGACAGCATGTGGGATAAATTAATCTTCAGCAAAGTACAGGTAACCACACAAAACTGATGTTGACCTTAAGAACATCCAAGATTTGGTTGAATTTTCCCTTTAGTAGCACATTAAGGAAAGCAGTGAGCATTAGACATGGGGCGATAACCGTTTTCAAGGTATAACAGTTTGGAAAAGTCCAAACCGCCGACATTTTCTGCTATACTGTTCCTATGGTATATTCAAATGTTTTTAGGACAACAGTATCTCCAGCAGAAAAGATTTCCAAAGATGCCATTTTAAATTGTAAAGAAATCAGTGTTTTTGAAACTAATGAAGACAGCAGAAGTCAACAATTCATTTGAATGATTTAGCCTGACATGTTTACTGCTCCAAAATATTATAGATGTTTCTCAAAATGGAATAAATGATTTGCTTTTTACCCAGACATTTAAAAGGAACAGATTGTAGAGCGTTAATCACAATACCGTGAAACCGCGATATTTTTATCCAAGGTTATCAAACCGTCAGAATCTCATACCAGCCCATGCCTAGTGAGCATAATAGCTTTAGTGCTTTTAATGAAATCTCCTAGGGGATGCGTGTGCACTGTGAAAAGCAATGGACCAAGTACTGAGCCTTGTGGTGCTATGGTCATAACTCCTGACTGGAATTCCTTGCAGAAAACATTTCTTTCCATGAACGATCATAATTGTTTTTTCATAGATAAGGCAGATTTGAAATTGATCTGTAATGGGATCAGTTTTGGTTTGCCTTTAAATGTTGGGGTTTTTAGTTTACTCTTAAAGTATCTGTAGCTATTAACTTGCATTGCAGGAAATTCGAAGGTCCGTTATTTAAACTAAAAGTCATCTTTAATATTCTGTTGAAAAAGTGACTTACTTCTTAGATGTGGCTTGAGTGCGAGTGAATTTACGGCAGGTTTATTGGTTCTTCTCTGTTTTTTAAAGGGTAAGTTCATTTTAAAATGAAATGTACTGACTATTTACTTATCAAGTGGTTCTATACCTTTATGAGTTTCTTTTTTCTGTTGAACACAAAAGATGATGTTTTGAAGGTTGCTGGTTGCTTGCACCCATCAACTTCCATAGTAGGAAAAAAAGAAGGATTTCAGAATTTCTAAAAATATATTCTGTTGCTTTCAACTAAAAATGAAACACCACAAGGTTTTAAACGAGTAAAGGGAGAGTTAATGATGACAAAATGTACATTTTTGGATCTGCTATCCCTTTAAATTTTTTATTATTATTTATTGTTTACAGTTCACCTTGGTACTTTCTCAGAACAGAATTAAAATTAGTCATTTCTCAAAACAACATGTAGAAATAGCAAAACACCATGGATTTCCTGCAAACGCCAGTCTCTTGCTCAAAATCCTTAGTTCATCTCTCAAAAAGAAATATATTTGTCAATGAACGTGTCAGTGCGGTCAGAATGACAAGGCCTTGTGTCATTGTGTGCGGATAAGACAGTCAAATTAATTTTTCAATTACAGCAGTGTACTCTACTCCAGTGGTTCCCAGAGTGGACCCCCTGGGAGGTTGCGGGACAATGACAGGGGGGGGTCGCTTGCTTATTTCCAAAAATCAAATAAATGTTATTAAACTATTAAAATGACCATATTTTAACCATAACCCACAGAAGATAAAAATAGTAGTTTTAATAGTAAAAAAACAACAACATGCAAAGGAAAATCCATCAGCCTTTAAATAATGTTTTTCATAGGATTGGTGTGATTTACGTTAGATTAACAACACAGCTATAGCGTCAGCTGCAGCAGACTGATTTTACAACACCAGGTTAAACTTTCTGACACCTTTATGGCAATCAAATACATTAAAAATAAATACAGGCCACAACTGAACACTGAGAATGCTCTCTGAGTGGTGGTCTACAGAATTAAACCAAGAATAGACATGTGCTAAAAACATTGTGTCCACCAGTCTCTTTAGCTGAGGTTAATATTAAACAAATTAATAAATGACTATAAAAAGGTTGTTAGATTGTGGCACTTTTATGTTGTCAATATGCTCATGTTTATATAGGGCTATTGTTTTGTGCGCAACGTTTGTGTTATAACCACCTTCGAGGAATTTGGAGGTCGCGAGTCACTAGCATTGTTATTTTAGGGGTCACGGGCTGAAAAGTTTGTGAACCCCTGCTCTACTCTAGGTCATGTAGTTTTGAGAATTTCAATTCTGATCTGAGAAATGGACCAGTTAGTGAGAAAAGCAGATTTTCTTTAACTCCTGTGACTCCCCCTACAGGCCAGTCTCGGTGGGCGTGTGAGGCTGATGATCACAGGAGCTGCTCCAGTGTCTCCAACAGTCCTCACTTTTCTGCGAGCAGCACTGGGTTGCCAGGTACACACACACACACACACACCTCTTGCTGCTAGTATTGCTATCAGATTTTCAAGTTACAGCTTTTTTTCTATTGTTTGTTGTAGTTTTATGAAGGTTACGGGCAGACAGAGTGTACTGCAGGCTGCACAATGTCACTTCCTGGAGACTGGACAGCCGGTAAGACTCGATCTGCACACATTAACATGTTTAAAAAATAAACAGTTGGACAGTTGTGTTCTGTTTAAACAGCCTGTGTGGTAACACACACTATTGTTTTGATGTGTGTGTCCTCAGGCCATGTGGGAGCGCCGCTGCCCTGTAACTTTGTTAAGCTGGTGGATGTAGCTGAAATGAATTACTTTGCAGCAAATGGAGAGGGAGAGGTAGGTCACCAGTGGATATAGTAGAAGAGTTTACTGGCTTCAATTAATGAAAGTTTGTGCTTTTATTCTTAGCTCTTTTAAGAGTATTAGTAGACTGTTAGCCGGGTTCCAGAATTTCCAGAATATCATGGAATAAAAAAACAAGTTCCAGACATTGAAAATCAGGGAATTTTGTGTACTTTCCATTTATCAAAAAAATGTATTTTTTCTATACCAAGTTTTCTTATTTTTTTTATTTGTTTAGCTTTTTGTTATGGTTAGGTTATTTTTTGCTACCATTTTAATCCTTTTCAACTTTCATTCATTCTCCTTCAGCTTAGTCTCTTATTGATCAGTAACTATTTATACTTGCTTTACACAGCGGATAACCTTCCAGCTGCAACCCATTACTGGGAAACACCCATACACTCTCACATTCACACACACACACACTCATACACTACGGCAAATTTTGTTTACCCATTAGTGTTAACGGATCACAAATCTCACAGTTCGGATCACACCACGGTTTCGAGTCACAGTTTGGACCATTTTTTGGATCAGCAAAAAAGGGAGGAGACGAATGTCATTTGCTTTCCATTTATACAAACATATTACAGCAAAAACCATTGGTTATAACAAACAGAACTTAGAACCTGTCATTTTATTAAAAATCAAAATCAAGGAAAAACCAGCCGAAACCAAGAAAAGTATTCAATACGAAATATGATCTTTGCTACTGTTGCCGGTAGTGCTAAATATAGAAATGTAACATCTCATGTTTATCTTCGATTAATGATTCAACAAACTTCATGTTTCATTTTACTGTAGGTGGATCATTTCTAAAAACCCATTCAGTGACATAATTTTGATGGTTGTTTGTCGCCACCTGTTGGTTACGTAATGTAATTGCTTTCCCCAGTGTCAAGTTCCATTAAACAGAGATTTTAATATTTACCATAAACATCAGTGTTTAGATCTGAACTATAAACTGCTCTCTCAGTACTTCTGTGTTATTCAATTGTTTGTAACAAACTGAAAAAATGTAAAAACGGAATCTCTCTCGATCAAACGCAGATATGAATGCAGCGCTTGATTAATAAACATATGCAAATCATTGTCATTTATCATTCATGTTGCGCGGGTTTGAATTGAGATCCCGATCTTTTTTCCGCGGGTCACGTGCGTTTCGAACTGTGAATTGTGAGCCGTTACACCCTATAGTGCATGTTTTTGGGGGAAACTGGACCACCCGGAGGAAAGTCCACACAGAAATGCCAACTGGCCTAGCCAGGATTCGAACCAGCAACCTTCTTGCTGTGAGGCGACGGTGCTAACCACTGAGCCATAGTCGTTCCTCTTTTCCAACTTGTCAAACAGCAATCACATGTAGTCACCAGGCCGTATGACTTTTCTCAAGTTTTGCAGCAATATTTGTGGCATCTCTTGTGTTGTTTTGCTGTGAAAACACACAAACTTCCACATCTTAGTTTATTTATTTTTGACCAATTTTTTTTTGACCAAAAACTATTGATCTCTGTGCTTTAGATACAGGGGACACTGAGAGAAACAAAGAGGGAAGGTGGTTTTCTTTTAATCGTTTACTGAAGAAAAAAAAATCATCAGTAAAATCTCAAATTTAGCAGTCGATACAGCAAATGAAGTCTTGCTCAAATAGACTTTGGCTGAATACACGTTGAGATAATGTCACATGATGTGTCTAAATTGGGTCACCTATGGAGATGCGTATGGCCATGGCATCTCTAGCATTTACCAGATGACCACTTTCTTGATGTGAATATCATTTTATTTCACATAAAACAGTGCAGATGGCTTGGAAGGAATTTACAAAAGTGTCTTTGCGGCAATTAAAAAAAAGCTCTACATTTTGCACCATTTGCCAATGTTTGCAGCACATCTGCGGCAATAAAAAAAATCAGCAAAATGTTCCCCCATTAGCTTGATTCTGAGTTAAATTCCATGACAAGCAGAAACACGTAATTCTGAAGGATTGCTCAACACAACAGCTGCCTGTTTTTTTTTTGTTTACATTTTATGACCAATTATAGGTCATGGACATTTAGCTATTTAGCCAATGAAAGTCCTGGAATTGGCATACAGTTTCAAAGATACAAAGTTAGTATCAGAATACAAAGACAACATCAAGCTAATGGTCATCAGTCAATCAACATTGGGCTGTTGTTGAGTGTTGGATAGCTCAGTGTTTGCTGTGTGTTCTGACTTTTGGCTGATCTAACATGTTGAATCCGCATCTGCTAGCATCAGCGAAAGAGTGAACTCGAAACTTGTTTAGAGAATTGGTCACGAGAATAAAAGTGAAAGCGATGAAAGCAAGCAAAGTATTAATAACATTACAGACTGAAAGTTATTCTAACGTTATGCCATCTTAACTGAGCATTCCAATTAGCAAATATACAGTATTAACAACAAGACCAACCATCTGGAGTGAATTAAGAGATTAGCATCATTACTTCTGAAATGGTCAGAGAGTGCTGCGTTGTTTCGTTTTCACTTTTTGAATTATAAATATACTCCACTGATATCTGCTGATGTAGAGACTTATTTCCTCTTTAGCAGACACAGAGTATTCCTGCGGTCTTGTGGTGTATTTTTTGGTTCTAGCATACATTTAAGTTCATTGCCGTCAGTTCGCAGGTGCATCAAAATAAAGTGTAATCATAAAAGCAATTTCATTCAAATGAGTCACTTAGTTATGATGGAAAATTAAACTGATATTTCAGCCAACTATTTGAATTCTGTCATCATTTACCCATTCTCCACGTGTCTCTTGTTGAACACAAAGGAAGATATAAAACACCCATTGATTCCATAGTATTTTTTGTTCCTACGATAGATGTCAATAGCTGTGTTTCCATCCGTCTATTTTTCTGCGCATTTTGCATATCCCATTGATGGAAACGTCATGATGTGCATACATTTTGAAAATGCACATAAAAAACCTATGCGCACAACTGAGTAGGATAAACTTTTTATACGATAAAAAAATAGATGCGCATAAACTACGATTGAAAAACTTTTACCGCACAAATTTCAGCATGCGCATTAAAAAGGTCATGTGTATGTGTGATAAGAGATCATGTGATGATAAAAATGTGTGTAAATGGACAAACCAGCAGACTCAGAACATCATAAACCATCTGAACTGTTGTTTTGGTCATTCTAAAACGCCTTACCATTTAAGTATTAGTGTTATTATATTACTAATGACCTCCAGAATCAAGAGCGTCTGTGCTCTGCGTCTGACACCTTCAAACACCACCGTGCGTTCACAGCGTGTCAGGATTGCCTTCTGAGGCGCAAGCCATTTATTAATTGAAGAAAAGATTCACGCAGCTTCTATACCGCAGCAAATTCAGTTTTTACTGTTGATATTTGGTGCCAGATAATCAGGAAGTGATGATTTTGTTCGCTTTGACTTGTTGGACGGAAACGCTGCTTTATTCGCACGTCTTTTATGCGATAATCCAGTTTTGCACATAAAGTTCATTCGCATTTTTGGATGGAGACATAGCTAGTGGCTGCTCCCCCCCCCCCCCCCCCCCCCCCCCTCCTTTCATCAGAATATCTTATTTTGTGAAATAAATTCATTAAACTTTGGTAGAACTTTATTTAGAAATAAAAAACTATGCCTTTCATGGATTGAATTTTAATTGATGCACAGAAATACTTTGTCATGACTTGTATATTATTACAATTTAAACCTTATTTTTGGTTTCATTTATAAACGTTGTAAATCTGTCGTGGCACACTGTACCACTGAGTTACCTGACTCTCTGTGTGTGTTGATCTCAGGTGTGTGTGAAAGGACCAAATGTGTTTCAAGGTTACCTGCAGGACCCGGAGCAAACCTCAGGGGCTGTGGATAAAGACGGCTGGCTGCACACCGGAGACATCGGCAAATGGCTTCCGGTAAATTCCACAACCACTTTCAGCACTTTCTATCTGTATTTACTCTGTCAAATTCTCAATCTCCCAGTTCAGTTTTAATTCATTCAACTTCCTGCTTCAGTGAACTGACATCAATCTAGTTACTGACCCTCTAACATTTACTGTTCAGCTGTTAACTGTTTACTAATCCCAAAAGTTTTAAGTGTATTAATTAATAGCAGCTTTTCCACTATCTTGCTGAATAGTTCTAAGAATATTCAAGTATGATTCCAGTTGTATTTCCATGTGAGCCTGTTATGGCCAGCATGATAACAAACTGTTCTCGGCTTGGTGTTCTTCTGGTAGAGTCCTGAACTGGTGACGCATGACATTGGTTGGCTACTAATTTTTTCCATAGCTGGCTTAGCGGAAATGCACTATTTGTTTATTTATTTTTTTGTTATTCAACAAAGTCAATATCACAAAAAAAAGAGTCCCCAAAACATAAATATATGAACATAATCCATGTTGCTGTTTAAATTACACTTGCGTTACATTTACGACTGACGCATTTGTATTGCATTCCAGAGAGCTCCATGACCAGCAGTACAACGGAAAATAAAACCGTATCCATGCTGACTGCTTCAGATTGGCATGGAATTCAATGGTTTTGCAAAGAGAACCATTCTGCCTGAAAGTGGAATGTAGAAATCTGATACATGAATATATGCAAATTAAATATATACAAGTTCACATTTGAATTTCATATATATAAAACATCTGTCATATCTGCAGCATTGATTTCAACTGATTTAGAAAAATATCGCAATGGCCATATTTGAACATATATAAAAGTAAAGCTAATATATTTAAACATATTTAAAATTCCAATAGTTGAAAACATATATGAAAGTGGCCATTTTTGCATTATATAGAAATATATGTTGCATACACAGTATGACATATTTTAAATATGTGAAATCCAAATATGAACTTGTATGTCATATGTAATTTGCATACATTGGCATGTATCAGATTTCTGTGTGGAGGCTAATGTTAACTAATAATAAAGGGAACAGGACCCTCCGCTATAACGTTAAGCAGTTTTGTTTGTTGGTTTCAGAATGGCACTCTGAAGATTATCGACAGGAAGAAACACATTTTTAAGCTGGCCCAGGGTGAATACATCGCTCCAGAAAAGATTGAGAACATCTACATCCGCAGTGACCCTGTGGCTCAGATCTTTGTACATGGAGACAGTCTGCAGGTGAGAGACACACACAACTGTCATGTTTTATTTTTTACAATGTTGCACATCCCTATGTAAGAAGAACGTCCAGTGTTTTCCAGCGCCTAGACTGCAGCTCTGCACAAGAAGTTTGGCCAGAGGAGAAGTAGTTGTGCTTGAGTTTTTTTCCTTCACTTTGTCAATTGGTGAAGTTTGTTCCTCGCTTCTGGCTTGCTTAGTTTATAACTTGTGGAGCTGCGCATCGATGGATTTACTCTTCAGTGTTTGGACTTTCAGCAGTGAATTTTAAACCACACCAAACTGAACTAAACTGAACTTCAACTCTGAAAACTGGACTGACAGTTTCAATTTACTAGAACTACTATGTTAAGCTGCTTTGACATAATTTATATTGTAAAAGCGCAATAAAATAATGATGAACTGAACTGAAAAGAAGTGTGAGAATACACCCATCCTGTCTCTCTCTTTTTAGGCATGTTTAGTGGGTGTTGTTGTTCCTGATCCAGACTTTCTCCCAGGATGGGCAAAGAAAAGAGGCATTGAGGGATCCTTCAATGACATGTGCAAAAGCAAGGTAAACCATGGGACACAGAAGAAATCAAAAAAGACTTTTACAAGATCTGGATTCAGCATAGTAGAGTACAGATCATAATGTTCAGAGGTTTTGCTATCAATCCATTTTCAACAAATATTTAATGGAAGAAATGGGTCCATTAAAATGAAATGCCATAGTAAAGAAAGTAAGAATAAGGATTTAAGATCCTGAGATTTTAAAAGTGGTGTTATCCCTGAAGAACTGACACCTGATGTTGTTTAAACAGGAAGTGAAAAATGCCATCCTAGAGGATATGATTCAGCTTGGGAAAGAAGCTGGACTGAAGTCTTTCGAACAGGTGAGTTCAACGAACACAATTCCGGATTCCTGAGCCACAAATCTCATTCTCTATATATATATATATCTGGATTTTTGTTTTTGTAAATATTGGTCAAAATACAAACATACCCACGTATAGGTTTTCAACCAGATTCATCTTGGTCGATTTCTTTCTTAATGTAATTAAACATTAATCTGTTCAATACTATCTAGACATAAACGATAAGGTTGTATTATTAAAAATAATGAATTGAGAAATCCGCTCAACACTTGTTCAATGTTTATTTCATAATTACACTATATATAGTATACTAAACTACACATTTATAATCATATAATCTTAACAAACACACTGCTAATACAATTAAGTCATATCTGGAGATTTAAACAGATGATGAAAGGCAGACAGTCATGAAATGGCCTCCACAGAGTCCAGACCTTAATATTATTGAGGTGGTATGAGAATCAATTGGGCAGAGAAAGAAAGCTCTGGCAGCCTAAATTTAAGAATGAACTTTGGGAAGTGCTGGAAGAGGCCTGATATTCCATAAAACAATATATTTCAGAAAATCTAAGCACATTTTCTTTAAAACACTTTTGTTTCGTGCCAAGGGTGGTCACACTAAATACAGCCTCATTTTTATGTTCTAATTACTAATAAATGTATTAATTATATTAACATTATATTATTGTGAAAATTAAACTAGACAAGGGTCAGAAAAGGCTGACATTGTTCGCCAGTAAGTGTGTATTGTTTACTATAATCTGTGTCTATGCAGGTGAGAGACATCGCTCTGCACCTGGAAATGTTCTCTGTTCAGAACGGCCTCCTCACACCAACACTGAAAGCTAAGAGAACCGAGCTGAAGAGCCGCTTCAGAGAGCAGATCGACCAGCTCTATGCCAAAATCAAAATGTGAGCAGCTGGACAGAGACCCCCTCCTCCGTCCACAGTGAGGGAACTACAACACCCCAGAATACACACTTTGACAAAGGAGGTGCTCCAGTTCTGTCATGCTGTTGGGAGTGAAGGACCACTAGTGGACTCTATAAAACTTTTTTCTTTTCTACCACTTGGAGGAGCTGTAGTCGTCCCTCAGCCCCGTCAGAAAAGCACATGCCAAACATTTCACCAGCCCTGATCATCATCTGGGACGACAACTGAAGAAAACTGGAAGCTGAACCAACCCAATGCCTTAGGCCAGTCAATGCCTTGAGTCTAACGAGCCAGACGAGATCATGTTAATTCAAACGACAGACTGAAACAGCTTGGGCCTCATTTATAAAGTCTATGCTCAGATTTGATCTCGGTGTGTGTGTGCGCGCTTAAATAAACAGCAATGTCCATATTTATGTATGTAAAAAAAAACACACCTGGTAAAGTTTAACAGCCACATCAAGGTCTGAGCAGTCGTTAGAGCTGTGCGATTAATCGCAATCACAATTTGAAACATTGCGATTAGCTAATCACAAAAGACTGTGATATAATAAATGTATTAGCAAAGACTATAGAATACACAAGACATGTCACTCGTATCTTTTTGAATGGGGAAAAGTGTAACGGTCAATATGGTGAATAAAGCCCCGCCTACTAGTACAGGAGCCAATCATCAATCGCTATATGGTGAAAAGAGCCTGCCTTCTAGTACAAGAGCCAATCATTGATCGCTGTAGACTGACGATACTCTGGGGGAGGGTCTCGGACCAGGCGTGAGTTTTGTAGATTTTGTGTGATTTAAACGTTTAGAAATAAACTAAAGGGGCAGTTGTTGTTTAATTTTATTGGTGATTCCTAATATAAAATGTAATCGTAAGTTTGACAAGCAGTTTTGGAGAATTTGATGTTTCTCCATTCAAACAGAATGTCCGAGTATACTGCCCAAGAGGCGTTTCAAAGATGTCTGCCGAGTGAAATGACTTGCCTTAAAGGGACTTTGGTATTATTTAATTTTCCCCACCCAGAGCAAATGCGTGACTGCCGTCTGTGTGTGACAGTCTTACTAGCCAATTGAGTAAGCACACTTTCGTTCTGCCCAATCAGAATTGCACAACCGATCTATGCGGAATGCCCACAATAAAATAAAAAAAATGTAATTTAAAAAAATAATTAAAAATAGGAAAGCACTGACGAGTGGGATGATGGCATCTGCTGCTTCAGAAGCATTAATAGACGAATTAATATCAAAGAAAAAAAAGGACAGTCACAGACACCGAACAAAAACAGGTCATTTTTAAGAGCTGGCACAGAATTGTTCTCACGGCTTACAGATGTGGGTATGTTCAGGTGGTACGGAAGACCCACCCCTCACTGACAAAAGTCCAGAATTTGATCTCATTCGTCCTATTTTGACTGCTATGCCATCATAAACAGTGTAAATAATCTTCGAAAAAGTCTTTAAGACCAAGCGGAATCCTGCGTAAGGTAATCAGTTCAGCTAATCAGTTTTGGCCAGTGCTAACTAACATTTTATGAGTCCAACTTCCAGCTGTTTAGGAAAACACACAACGAAGTCTTCTTTCACCACTTTTTTTAAATAGAGAAAACATTTTACAAGTAACTTTTATTCTATTATACAATAGAATTAATAATTTTTTTAATGAAATGGACAAATTCTGACTAAAGAAAATTAAATGTGTTGGCCAGTTTGTTATTTGCCCAATAAATGACAATAGGCTACAGTTTTTAATTTCAAACGTTAACAGGCTCCTTTTTGCTGATATATGGTGTAATTAATTTGTATTTTAAAAATAAGTTTTTTTTTTCCACTTTTTTTTTTAAATTCTAAATCTTTAGCAAATATTTTGTGCATCAAAAAGTGTGGTTATGATGGCTGTCCAACAAGCCAATTCAGCCTTAAAAAAAGCGCTAAAATGTCAGCCTTAAAATGCCACTAAAAGGCAGTATGTAAGTCTCATAATTAAATACAAAATGAGGCGTATAACTGCAAAAAGGTCCACTTTGAGAAAAAAAAAAGAACCACCCCTTTCACCAAGCTGGCTACAGGCCTGATGAAGCGACGTGAGCTTTAAATTTCGCTTCTGTTATTAACATCAGTTATATTTGTACAAAATATATGTCAGTATATTAACACTTATGACACATTAGTAATATGTAAATTTAAAGAATGTGCACATTACCTTTCTCCGATTTGCACACACACGTTTGAGAAATGATCGTAAAACTAAGAATGGATTCTGTTCATCGTTTTATAAGCGAGGCCCCTGACATGCCATAAAGTGCTCATTTTTTCCTCCAAACTTATTTCAATATTTCCAATGTTTGGTTTCCATTAAACTTCTGTAAATGTATACTTAATTGTAAAAGTTATGGTACTGATTGTAAGTCACACTGCTTCTGTTATGGTTAACCATGTGTTTGGCAAATTTGATGTCTATAAATAATTTCCTCAGAATATTCCATTGACTGTAGAATGACAGCACAAATAGGATTCGTTAATAGACCACTGGTCTATATTTAATGGTAATCTATATGATAGATCAGTGGTTGATCATCAGATTCCACTAACAGCACAACCAACTCTAAAAACAACTCAAATGTGCCTCTCCTGGAGATTAAAGCTTGTGTATATATTATTTATGTTTGTACATCTTTAACGTATTCTGGCTCATTCAAGTTGTGCAAATGGTTACTTGTAGCATGCCGGTGTTGAAGACAAATAAATAGATGGCATTGTCTTTTAACAGTGTTTGTTTTGTGTTCATTCTTTGATTGTCAATCAGCATTGATACAGCTGACATTTCCTGTTTTGTTTTGGAAACACTGAAATTCTACTAATGCTTTAGATATTAAACTTATAAATGTAATTGTTAGTGCATAAGAATTTGTTCTTGGAATGAGTGAGAGGAGCAACATTAAAGTATAACCTCAGTGTGAATGTATAGTTATGCCATTAAGAACCATTCTATTACTTGCTACCAAAAGTACAAGGCCAATTATCTTTATTCGTTTGGAAGAATTACATCTTGAATGATTGAACTCTGTTCCATTATTTTCAGATGTTTCTGCTGTTGTTGTTTTTTACTTGCATGTTTCCTAAGGTAAATGATAGACCTGAACATTTTTTTCTTTTGAATACATAAAATGTCTTTGAAATTGAAGAAAGTAGCATTACTGGCTGGTTCACAAGCTTGTGAAGAAAATGTGTGATCATCTTTCCATTGTGACTCAAAGTTTGAAAAAACTCAATTTAAAACATTCCAACTTAATATTAAAGATTAAAACTTTAATGACAGTTGTGTTTTTACATATTTTTGAATAGTAAAAAAATAGCATATTTTTGAGTTTTGTAAAATCATGAAAAAATTTGTTAATAGATTAAAGTGGAAGAAAAGGTTTAATATACACTCACTGGTCACTTTATTAGGTATCAGAATGGGGAAGAAAGGTGATTTAAGTGACTTTGAATGTGGCTTGTTGGTGTCAGATGGGCTGGTCTGAGTTTATCAGAAACAGAATGGTCCAAAAAAAAAGAAAATATCCAGTGAGCGGCAATTCTGTGGGCGCAAATGCCTTATTGATGACAGAGGTCGGAGAAGAATGGCCAGACTGGTTCCAGCTAATAGAAAGGCAACAGTAACTCAAATAACCACTCATTACAACTTTGGTAAGCAGAAGAGCATCTCTGAACGCACAACACGTCCAACCTTGAGGCGGATGGGCTACAGCAGCAGAAGAACACACCGGGTGCCACTCCTGTCAGCTAAGATCAGTGAACTGAGGCTGCAATTTGCACAGGCTTACCAAAATTGGAAAATAGAAGATTGGAAAAACGCTGCCTGATCTGATTAGTCTGGATTTCTGCAGCGACATTTAGATGGTAGGGTCTGAATTTGACGTCAACAACATGAAACCATGGGTCCATCCTGCCTTGTATCAATGGATCAGGCTGCTGGTGGTATAAAGGTGGGGTGGATATTGTCTTGGCACACTTTGACTATGACCACAGTGTACCCATTTTCTGATGGCTACTTCCAGCAGGATTGCGCGGCGTGTCATAAAGCACAAATCATCTCAGACATGACAATGAATTCACTGTACTCAAATGGCCTCCACAGTCACCAGAGCTCAATCCAATAGAACACCTTTGGGATGTGATGGAATTGGAGATTCGCATCATGGACATGCAGCCAACAAATCAGCAGTAACTGCATGATACTATCATGTCAATATGGACCAAAATCTTGTACCTTGTTGAATCTATGCCAAAAGGCAGGTCTGAAGGCAAAAGGGGGTCCAACCCAGTCCTAGTAAGGTGTACCTAATAAAGTGGCCGGTTAGTGTATATTGCATTCATTTAGCAAAAAACTTACTTTAAATTTTCTCTTTATGAAGATTAAATTGTTCTGAATTAAAGTTAAAGTGTAGTTAATAGTTAACTATAGTCAATCTGTGGTAATCAATCTGCCAAAAAACAACATGTCTACCATATTTTTACATAATTATTATATTATATAAAATATAAAATACATATTTTATATAGTAAAACCTTATTCAGATAATAAAAGTGATATTAAATAGATAACATCGGACAAGCTGCTTAAATGCACTACAGTAATAAAGCATGTTATAATCTAATATAATATTAGTTTAATGATAGAATCAATGAGATATTTTATTCATCTACCACCTGAAAAACAGCCAATTAAAGCTACTGGCATTTACAAACCTATAAAAAATGATAAATTTAAATGATTAAAGATGAATTTCCAGTTTCCAACCTTAATCTGATTAATAAAACAAAACCTTAGTCATCAAGTTAAACCCTTCAGTAAGACCAAAGCTCACATGCATTCTCAATGATTTTTGCATTGTCCAATCAGCCAGTGTACTGCAGAGCTGTTTTATTACATACAAAGGTTGTGGTTTGTACATAGAATAAAACTAACATATGTACAATAACCAAGATTGTACAATAAACACAAAAGGTATGTCGTTTTCTATGTATGCATGCATAAGGAAAACACACAATGTATCAGTGACCTCAGCAGTAATAAGTGACATGATTTTTTACAGATGAATTACCTTCATATTCATATTAAAGAGACAAATTCCAGAGAATTGCAGATCAAAATACAAATGACCACAAACATATGTTGACAGCCTAAAGACTTCCACTTTAAGTCTCTAAATGTTAGTTGATTTTTTTTAACGTTGATAATAAAAAAACGATGATATAAACGGATTGTTCACTCAGAAATGACACATTTGTTCACCCTTTACTGGTTCCAAATATTTAAGAGATTCTTCTCTTTAAAACAAAAGAAGATATTCCAAAGAATGTTGGAAATGGGTAACCATTGACATCCATAGTAAGAAAACCAAATACTATGAAGCCAATTCTTTCTAACATTTTTCAAAAGATCTTCTTTTTTGTTCATTAGAAGAAGTCAAACAGGTTTGGAACAAGTGAAGGGTGAGTACATGATGACAGAAATGTGTTTTGAGGAGGTAGGGGTGAACTTTGCTTTAACCCTAAATATTCAGGTAAATTATGCATTTATCGTGTCTTAGTGGAAAACTGTAAAAAAGATTTATTGAAAAGACTTATTAAAATCCGTTCACATGGCTCAGAGAGAGGCACTAGGGAATAGTTATGTTTGATTGTTGTTCTTTGCTTTTCACATTAAAATAGGCACAGCGGTCTCCCTTTAATTACGATTTCCAATCTCACTGATTTAACTCATTTAATGCCCGTTTATGATTCCCTTTTTAACAGTGCAATAGTATATTAAAGTTTATCAAAGTCCCTGATTACTGTAATTCTAGAAATCCCCACATCACTTGCTTCTGATGATTGTTCATTACTATTATTACTATTACATCGTGAACAGAAAGAACAGAGGCAAGTGAAATGCTATAAAGTCACAAGAACACAAAAAAGTTGGAGCACCTATTTGCAAACACAGCACATTTATAACTGTTAGAAAAACACAATAAACCTGAGACAGGACATTTTGAGAAGAATGTCCTGCTAGTATTTCAGTGGTTCTGAACCATTTTGCTGTAATGAAAAGGTCTTATACTCCTAAATTCAACGCTTGGAAGTGCACATACTACTTGTGAAACCTACCAAAAACAGCTGCTGACGTTCTCAAAGTTTCCCTGGCGGTTTTAAGGAGTGAAGTACATCTCTTTGGTGAGCATTGAGACGATGCAGGGGATCTGTTTCTTGGCATCGAAGCCCGGCATGTTGGAGGTGGACTCAAAGTCCAGTGCCACTTTATGGTTGACCCTGGTCATGATCTGCAAGAGCTCCAGTTCACTGCCGTACTTCGTCATCATATCACAAAGGGACTGAATGAACCATGAGCCGGTCATTGTGTTTCTCCAGGAGTAATAACCTTGATAGAGGAAATAAATTCATTAGGAAAAAGATACTTACAGTACTATTAGTAGAAATACTATTCTATGAGCAGCAAGTTCTCAGTAAAACAAATACAGCTTAAGTTAGAATTTTTAGCCAATTATAATTATAAATATAATTTTTTCCCAATTTCTGCTTAAAGGAAAGAAGATTTTTTTCAACATATTTCTAAGAATAATAGTTTTAATAACTCATTTCTAATAACTGATTTCTTTTATCTTTGTCATGATGACAGTAAGTAATATTTGACTAGATATTTTTCAAGACACTTCTATACAGCTTAAAGTGACATTTAAAGTCTTAACTAGGTTCATTAGGCAAGTCATTATAAAACAGTGATTTGTTCTGCAGACAATCGAAAAAAAAAAAAACATTGCTTGAGAGGGCTATGATTATTAACCTTAAAATGTTTTTTTAAAAATGTAAAACTGCTTTTATTCTAGCCAAGATAAAACAAATCAGACTTTCTCCTGAAGAAAAAAATATTATATGAAATACTAAGAAAAATGTATTGTTCTGTTAATCATTGTTGGGGGAATATTTTTAAAATGAATAATAAATAAATAAAAATAAAATAAATAAATAAATAAATAAATAAATAAATATATATATATATATATATATATATATATATATATATATATATATATATATATATATATATATATATATATATATATATATATATATATATATATATATATATAAAATCACAGGAGCTATATTAAGGGCTAATAATTGTGACTTCAGCTATATCTCCTCGATTGGTGGTAGCTTTGTGTTTCTATATTTCAATTTTTTTTTATATATAAATCAACACTATTGATCACTCTTTATATCTGTCTGTGGGTTTAAAAAATATTTAAGAAATGAAAAGTATTTTGAAAATAAGCTTGTGTCAACTTGTAGTTTCGGCTTGTTTGCAGTGTTTGGGTAAATACCCTAGTTGTTTGAACAAGTCCAGTGTTTTCTTTGCTCAAGAAACAATATGTTTGTTAATGCTAATGTTTTATGCGTTTGAAGAGCAGAGAAGAGCATCCTAGTCAAGCCTCTGCCATCTAGTTAAGGAAAACACATTAAAAAGCTTTGGCTACATTTTTGTAATATGTGATTTTTGACAAACGTATTAACGATGGGAACAGAGTTAACAAAGCTACAAATAAACTTTACAAACTCTTAAGTTGATGAAAACATCCCTCACGTTTGTGGGTCAAAAACTAAAATGTGCACCGGGTTTCTGCAGGTTTCATCAAGTCAAATTTAAGACTTTTTAAAGACCATTATGAATGAAATTTTACACTCACACAATGCAAAACGCTAAGGATTTTTTTTTTTTCACTTGCCCTATTAAAATTCAAGAGTTCCCACTTAGATATGCTTGGCGTATAAAGCAGGTTTGGCATGCTGTCCCGGGAGAGAACCCTGAGCTCGGAGATATTTGAGCCCAGGGCTCCCGCCCGGTCGATAAGCATATCAGGAGATCAGAGATCAGGTAGGTCTCAAGAGCTCCCCCTTTAGAAAAGGGAGGAAAAGGAGGAAATGGGGTGGAAGGGGGGATTCTTCCAAACGAAGATGGAACAGTAGGGAGAAAATGATCCATTTATAGTAAACTAGGATCACTCTGATTGGATTATTACTGATTGCAGATGGGTGGCCAGACGTGCTCAATCATATCACATGCTCCTCTCGAAATTAGTTTATGAAACTAATTCACTTAAAATTCAGTTATTTCTTAGCCTCACATTTTAAATGAGTCGAAACAAGCAAACTCCAGCTATATACATATATATTTTTATTAGTAAAACTTTTCTTTAAAAAAAGACACGGTTTAAAAACTATAATATTACATTTATGTACAACATGCAGTTATTCAAAAACACATGGAGAAGTTTTAAACAAATGTTATTGTAAGGATATAAGGAAGATAATCAAACCATATTGGTAAATAGGGTTAATAAATTTGACTTTTGTTAAATGTTTTTTTTTCAGATGGATTGTTTGTTGTATCAATCGAGTAGCTTTACATGAACAAATGAAGATTAAGACCCGTTTAAAATTATTTAAGACCTAAAACACCATATTTCAGTGAATTTAAGGCCTAAAGCTTTGTTTTAACTTTAAGACTTTTTAAGACCCCACAGATACCCTGGTACAAAAGGTTGTTAAATTATGTCAATAAATTTATAGTGCGACATAAAAAAGTTTAAGCATATTTAAAGCCACACTACCAACTTTCACAATGCAATGCTTTATTACGTAAAATCTGTTATTTAACACTTACATCCAGTTTTTAAGTAGCGCTGCTGGAAAATTTCTGTCCAATGACAACAAATTATAACTGTTTAAAGATTAATTATTCAACATATAATGTGACAACATATAATGTGATTCATTATTCAAAACTCCAATGAGAGCCAAATCCAAATCTAATTCAATTTTTTAATACTATTAGTAGCAACGCTTTGTTTCTGGTGCCCTGTGTCTTTATTTCTAATTTTCCTTTGTGTGTATGCACCTGCAGGCATGCATTTAAAGAAATGTACCATACAAAGGATTTTTGGCACGATTAGAATTTGTAATTTTTTGGCATATTATCCTGTCTAATCGAGTCCTCATTTTCACCAAGGTTGCAATTTTGGATCAAAAATAATGCTCAACAGTTATATTGTGATAATATTACACTTTAAAGAAACAATTATTTATGTTGTATGTTTGATTAACGGAAAAAAAAAATAATTGCAAAGAATTACTGATTATTAATTGGAAGCAAGGAAGGAAGGAAGGAAGGATGGTAGGATGGATAGACAGATGGATAGATGGATGGATAGATGGTGGTGTAGTGTTCATTATGTCTGCATATATTTGATATACAAATTTATTTGTGCATCTGTACCTGGTACAGTAGAGTATGCATAGAGGAAATCTGCCTCCACCGGGATCCTCACACGACCATCTGGGATGTCAGGGTGATCAGGATGGTCAGTTTCCACACCAGGATCCAAATCTGTTCCTCTACAAGCCTAGATTAACATAAACCAGCATAAATCTTGTGAATGGAAAATAAAACTTTGAGCCAGATCCAAACAAACTTGAATGCAAAAAACACACACATCAGAGACTGAGCATGTACCTGAATGAAGAACAGTTTAGGTTTTCCCACTAGTGATGGGCAGCGGTCTCCTCTGAACAGACTAGTTAAAGACTTGAGATCCACAGAGGTATCAGTGCCAAAAAACACCCCCTCATCGCCATGACTCAGCAACACACACACTAATGAAGCACAGCGGCTGTGATCATCATGGGCAACTGAGATACAACAACAAACAGACATCAGTGAGTACAATAAGCACTGTATAATTATCAATTGATATAACATACGGGTATATATTCTACATTTAGGGCGTACTCACACTAGGCTATCCGAACCGTGCCCAGGCCCGTTTCCCGGATCGTTTGAGAAGTGCGAGTGCTCTGAATCGGGCTCAGGTACGGTTCACTTGGCCGGCCCTGGCCTGGTTGGGAAAAGGGTGTGCCAGAGCGAGGTTCACTTGGGCTCTGGCGCGGTACACTTGTGTGTGAGTGCAAAACGCACCTGAGCCCGAAACTGAAAGCGAGACGTGACTTTTAAGGGACTGTCTAATATGGATTTATTAATCATTCTTACTGTTCAATGAACACAAACTGTCGTAGTTTATTAAAGATGCAAACCCCTCACTGTAAGACAGCTGCACCTTTAGCAAACCTCCTAATTCCTGCAGCACGAGGACTTTATGGTTGTTTATGAGCGTCAAAAGTGGCTGATCTGTTCGTCGAAATATTTGACTGCATCTCACTGCATCCCAAACGACCAAAACCATATAACTAAAGAAATCTCCACTGTGCTGAGTGAAAGCGCTTACTGAACAGCGCATCATCGATGACGTAAGTGTGTCCATGCCTGAATGTGATGTGAGTGCGGGCTGTCGGGGGAGACGGAAGGGGGGACAAGCGTGCTTTGGCCTGGTTCAAAGCAACTGTACATAGTGTGAGTACGCCCTTAATGCGTGTGCTGAGCTTATTATGATTACCTGTTGTTAAAACCTGCATAATCTGTGCAACTGTCTGGTCATTGTAGACTTTCACAATGTATCCAAGCTTTCGAAACACATTCATTACGTTTCCTGCATCTACATCAGTGCCATTGCGTTGGTTCATGCCTGTAAGGTGAAAAACAGGTTAAAAAAAAAATGCAATACAAAAAATACAAAATATGCAATACAAAAAAGCATATAAAAAGGTTTATGACCAATTAAAAAGCATCCTTTATATAACATCTGAAGCATAGCAATTTGACTATTGATAGCAGGGATTTCTTTTATTATTTCTCAGTATTAGGCTGTTGTCAATATCTTTACAGTGTGTGTTTGCCTACATTTGTGACAACATAGGAAGTCCACACAAGGGAAATAAATTATTTAAAAATATTTAGTAAATTACGCTTATTTGTAAAGGTAAACATGCTAGAGGTTTACTTGCCTCATGCAAAAGAAAAAGAAAAAAATGTGTATATAAATATATATATAGTATTAGTTAATTCTTAGCTACATTTTAAATAGTATGTCAAAACAAGCAAAGCCTATGCAATGCACTTTTTTAACTTAACTATTCTTCTACAATATATATATATATATTGTAGGTGATTGGAGACATGGACAGATACAAATTAAGACTTGTTTAAAGGATTTAAGACCAACAAATCAAATTTTCATAAATGTAAGACTTTTTAAGGCCTACAAATTTGGTTTGTGGCAAATTTTCTATCTGATTTGGGTCAAAGACTCAATTTGTCAAATTGAAGTGACAAAAGTGATTTTATGTAAATAAAAAAGCATATTAAAGTAAATGATCTACTTTTGATGTGTCCATTAACTTCGTTGTAATAAAATAGGGGTAAAGTTATGCTTCATTCTTATTCAGAGTAACAGATAAATGTATGTCAAACGAATATATAAAAGAATATATAACTATGCTCAATTTTGCTATATTTTAAATCATATATAAATGACTGCAGCATCACGATCGCGCAGTGGGTAGCACAATCGACTCACAGCAAGAAGGTTGCTGGTTTGAGCCCCGACTTGGTCAGCTGGCATTTCTGTGTGGAGTTTGCATGTTCTCCCCGTGTTGACATGGGTTTCCCAGTTTCCCCCATAGTCCAAAGACATGGGGTATAGGTGAAATGAATAAGCTAAATTGGCCCTAGTGTTGAGTTGAGTTGAGCTGTGAATGAAAGGGCACCTGCCACGTAAAATCTACAGTACGCTGGATAAGTTGGTGGTTCATTTCGCTGTGGCGACCCCTGATTAATAAAGGGACTAAGCCAAAAAGAAAATGAATGAATAAATAAACTATTGCTACACTTTCAATGGGAGTCTTCTGTAAATTATGGTAAAGATGAATGATGCTCATTATTTTTGATCTTTTATTTACTTAATTGCCAGAGGAAGATGTTTTTCTAAAATGTTATTATTACTATCATTATTATTATTATTATTATTATTATTATCATCATCATCATTACTTTACAATGGTACACATTTCCTGTACTTTCTGTCTGTGATTAAAACAATCCTACTAAAATATTGATATTTTGATATCATTCATACTCTACCAAATACATATGTTGAACAATAACCAATTGATTAGATATTAAAAGTCTCTATTCAAAAATCCCAATGCAGCTCCAAACTATTAAGCAATTGTCACACTTCGCCAATCTCCTTCTAACCACTAAAAACTTCAGCAAGAACTTTTTAATAATATAATAACACAAAAGACATATGTATAATCACTAATTCTTTTACTTTATTTTAATAAGCACAGATCAACAGAAGTATGTAGTGTCACTTTTACAATATATCTGCTATGACGAATGACAATGTAACATTATTTCACTCATCATTTAACATTTTATTTTCACATCATTTATAACATTAAAGTAAACCTGCACTATATCAGTATAAATTGACTTTTCTAAATTACATTTATGACACAGACAGATCAGATTAGAGTGTTTAATTTTTAATTTTGACCATTAATATTTTTGACCATCTGTTATAAAAAACAAAGAAATCTTTGTCAGCCATACTTTTGAAATGCTTAATAAAGATCGTATTGATAAATACATGAGGTAGGTAAATGATTGCCTTTCAGTTTTAAACAATTATGAAGGCATTTCAACAATCCTCATCATCAGCCAGTTTGATGAGCCTTCAAATTGACAGATATGACAAAAACAAGATAAGTCACACTGGTGAAAAATGCAAAACAAGTGTTACCTGTCCTGCGATCAAAGTTCTTGTTGTTGATTATGATGCAGTGGCCGATGTTGGGGTAGTTCAAGCTGTATCTGAAGGCATGTGATTGAGGCTTGGCATCAACCTGCATGGGCTGCGACCCAGATGCCCCATCCTTACCAGCACTGGACAAACACAGTACAGTAAATCACATTCAACTGCATTTAATATAATAATAAGTAATTAGTATTAAATTAGATTGCACGTGATTTCTGTAGGTCAGTTTCCTACTTATATTTACAGTGTTTGGACAATAATAAAGTCAATATTCTGAACATTTATTTCCCCCCAGCACATTGTACCAATTCCAAACCACATTAATCTTAATAACTACTTTTAATTTTGAATTTTATCATTTTAGGGATAGTTTACCTAAGGAAAATGATAATTCTGTCATCTTTTGCTTGTTCCAATCCTGTATCATTTTCTTTCTTTTGTTAAACACAGAACACGATACTTTGAAAATTGTTGGAGACCTGTAACCATTGACTTCTATAGTATTTTTTTCCAACTACGGAAGTCGATTGTTAAGTTACAGGTTTCTTTAGAATATTTTTTTTTTGTGTGTGTGTTCAACAGAATAATCTAATAAAGGTTTGAAACCACTTGAAGACGAGTAAATAATGAGTAAATTCTGAGTAAATTCTGAAGGTCTGGAAATTAAAATGCCTTCCTATATTCAGATGTCAACAATTATTTATCAGGTTTCATCTTACAGGTAAAATGGCCAAAAAAGTTGTCACAATATATAATTCAAAACCACTAAATGTCCATGAGAAAGATTAAATACTGAGAAACTCAAGTATCGACTTGCATAACAATGATGCACACATTGTATGATATGTATTTACTAGACAATAACTAATGTACATGGATAAAACATAATAAATAATAAACAATAATAAATGCTATTGTTAGAATGAACAATAAACCTGTCTGTATTTCACTACCATGGTGACAAAATAGAGTGTTAGGAACTGAATACTGTTTTTGAACTGTCAATCACATGTGAAACCTGCATAGCAACAATCGTCAAGCTCATCTTACTCTGTTGTATCCACACGCCTCGCGTCCACACAGTCTCCGTTCATCTCCAACCGCTTAACGAGCGCTTTTGAAGAGTAAACAGGTTTCTTCTTCTCCTGGAGGCGGTTATATGTGTAACTGTGGGTGTTTAAGGCGTTATAACAGCTCTCAAAATAGTAGTCTCGGTATCCGCATGTCCGATGTATATTCTTTGTTGTTTGTTGACTGGCACCACCAGCCAATGAGAAGCTGCAGACGTCACCCTTCAACAGCTGTGTAAAAAAAACAACCTGAAATAAGATTTAGGTGTGGATATTTATTCAAATAAAATGCAGTTTGTGCAAATATGGCTCCTGGCAAACCGAAAGATTTCTTACAGCTGAAGATTATTATTAACATAATGGATGCGTGTCAAAACCTACTGAGCTGTCTTCTTAGTCAGCGTGTTCCGAACAAAAAGATCCACAAGGAGCTTATTTACGTGTGGAGGTAATGAAGGTCAAGTTCCACTCGCCTTGTAAATGTATAATTAAACTTTATGAATACTAAATTTCAGCAAATAACTTTAATAACCGTCTAAGAATATAACTACTCTAGTGCACAAGTGAATGTAAAGACCATATTTGACACGGAAAAATTAACTATCAACCCGTGTGCTTGGCGATTCTTTGTCTGCTTTGAGAGTTCACGCGGATAACAAGGGGCCACCAACAAAACCCACCTCAAACTGAAAAGTCACGAGAAGAAAGAATGTAGAAGACGCTTACCGAGAAACGGAAAATATCCTGTTGTTAGTTAGCACTTTATTTTGTGCAGGATTCCGATTACAAAGCGGTTCCTCAGCAGCATCCAGGAAGTGTATGCGGGCGATATGGCAAGTAACCGCACTACCTCAAAAACAATATTATACAATATCGCCCTCTGCTGGATAACTTATTTTCACACACACATTCTGCCACATGAATAGAAGTTACAGACAGAGCCAGCTCTGTAAAACGTCTGTTTGCTCCACATGTTTAAACAGGAAAAAATGCTTCTCGGAAGAAATTTGTGAAGCCATGTTCACTGCAGAACAGGGATGGGCAATACCTTTTTTAACGATAAGATAATGACACCTTTTACCATACTAACGCTGTTTTTTAGTAGCTATGTTATAGTTATTTAATAGCGATTTTATCTTGACCTAAGTTGTTTTTAAAATAGGTTACACACGCACACGCACAAACACACAGTTGAAGTCAGAATTATTAGCCCCCCTTTGAATTTTTTTTCTTTTTTAAATACTTCCTAAATGATGTTTAACAGAGCAATGGAATTTTCACAGTATGTCTGATAATATTTTTTCTTCTGGAGAAAGTCTTATTTGTTTTATTTTGGCTAGAATAAAAGCAGTTTTCATTTTTTTAAAAACCATTTTAAGGTCAAAATTATATATATATATATATATATATATATATATATATATATATATATATATATATATATATATATATATATATATATATATATATATATTTATTTATTTATTTATTTATTTTTCTGATTGCCTACAAAAAAAACAGCATCATAAAATAACTTGCCTAATTGCCCTAACCTGCCTAGCTAACCTAATTAACCTGGTTAAGCCTTTAAATGTCACTTTAAGCTGTATAGAAGTGTCTTGAAAAATATCTAGTCAAAGATAAAATAAATCAGTTATTAGAAATGAGTCATTAAAACTATTATGTTTAGAAATGTGTTGAAAAAAACTTTCCGTTAAAATAAAAAAAAAGAAATTGGGGAAAAAATAAACGAGGCTAATAATTATATTTACATAAATATAATTATATATATAATATTTATTATTAAATCATCCACATGACATATATTGGCCCTTAAAAAAAGTAATGTGAAGGAAAAAACATTATTAGTTCAAAATTATTGGCTACAGTATTTTACAAAAAAACTTTAATAAAATAAAATACTGACATAAATAGGATTAAATAAATTAAAATTAAATTAAATAACGTTTTGACTTCCCCGGTTCTCCCACTTGATTTTGGTTGCTCAATTCTCATAGTCACATGACACAGGCCAGCTAAATTTGGCAGTGGAAAAAAAAGAAAAAAGAACACATATGAAATCAAATGTAAAAACTCTTGTTTTCTTTTAATGACCAATTTATTTATTAATACCAGACAATACTGTATCAATACCAGACTTGTTAAAAAAGTAAATGCAGGGTTGGGTCAAATATGGACAAACCCAAATGTTGGGTTAAAAGTGTAATTTCCATTTAATTAAAAAAAAACGAACACAATGTTTTGTCCACATGTGATCCATTCTTAGATAACAAAAACTTTAGAGCTTTGTGAGAATCAACAAGTTCAAGTTTAAACCGTGCATCAGAAGGGGTTGCTTGTTGATCTGCCGAGATTTTCATCTACAGCCTCCTTTAAGGTTTATAGAGAATGATCTGGAAAATAGAACATATCCAGTGAGGGGCAGATCTGTAGATGAAAATACCTTTAACACAATATAGAGAACATAAAGGGTTTAAACTTATAGAAAGGCAATGGGAACGCTTATAGCGTGTCAGCAAAGCTTAAATAATCTTCAATGCTTTCTTGAACATGACAATGGTTCACTAAACTAAAATGACCTTCAGTCAGGGGCCATATTCACAACACATCTTAAGGCTTAAAGTAACTCATAACTTGCAGATTTAGGAGAAAAACTTAAAAATAACGGTTGTACTGTATAAGTAATATAATTACATAATTTAGGACTCCCAAACG
Organism: Danio aesculapii; assembly: GCF_903798145.1. Taxonomy (NCBI): domain Eukaryota; kingdom Metazoa; phylum Chordata; class Actinopteri; order Cypriniformes; family Danionidae; genus Danio; species Danio aesculapii. Next base: position 43,452,027 of record NC_079435.1, read on the forward strand.
CTTGCTCTTTTAAAGTATTTAATTAAGCACTTCAGTGCTGAAACTAACTAAATCAGTGAAACTAATCACTAAGACTAAACCAGACTTGACAAAAATGAGCAAACATTTTAAAACCATGTCAAAAATTACAGTTTAAAAAAATTTATTAAATTAAATATGTTTATATCTGCTCAATTATTTTCTATGACTATTAACTTGTAATACTGGAAGATAATCTTTTTTAATGTCCAGAACATTAAAATAAAAGGAGATAATTCTTCACTCAGCTTGCATTTTAAAATCTATAAATGTGGCCGTATTTCTTTACCTTTATTCGGAACTTAATATTACACTCTATAGAGTTTTATGAATAAATCAAAGACTCCTTCCCTCTTCATTAGCCAATCACTGTGTACAGAGTAATCTTACTGACATCATCCATAGCAACAAGGTTAATCCCGCCCTTGCCTTTAGTAGAATAATCTCTCTATGCCTTAGCAAAGTTTGTCTCTGCATCTTTGTGAATAGGTATTTAGAGTAAACTCATAGCTAATAATAGTAACTGCTAGTAGAACTCCTAGTGGTAAACTAAAATAACTAGTGATTATGGGCCCAGGGTTTACTCAAAGTTGCTCTGAGAAACGTTTTTACCTAGATTTGTTCACTAATCACCAATTTTAAGAGCATTATTGAGAAGTTTTATACGTAGGGGCCCAGATCTCAATCTGTTAGAACATCTTTTTGTTTGAACAGGAGAATCATTTTGTTGCAAATATGATTACAATATGATCAAACAATATGAATCAAATGTTCTAAAGAATGTTTTCAGCACCTTGTTGAATCTATGCCACAATTAAGTGCTCAAGAACTGGGAAAGAATAATTTATTCTCAGATGTCATGTAGCTATTAGAAAACAACTGCAATCTAATCATTATCTCTTCATTATTATGCTGTTACAGTCAGCCGCACACTAAAATAAACTCTGACTAAGGGTCTCAATAGATCATTCAGACTATTGTTCCTGTTTTATTTTGTGTCAGTTGCCTTTATTTTGTGTTTAATAGACGTCTAATACATATCTAAACATGGACAGTTTGGCTAAAATAAGGCTAAACTTTGGCTGTCAGTAAAAATCTAATAGACATCTAAAAATAGGCCAAAACTAGACTACACTGTAAAAAAAAACCCGTTATTTTATTTATTTATTTTTCGTTAGCTGGGGTCCCGGAAAAACAAAGTAAAATAACAGCCATTGAATTACAGGCATTTGCCGTAAAATAACAGATAGTAAATTACAGAAATTTACCAGAAATTTAAATTCAAGGAAATTTCTGTAATTTAACATCTAATATTTTACGGTAAAAGTATGTAATTTAACGGCTGTTATTTTACAGTAAATGTCTGCAATTTAACATCCGTTATTTTATGGTAAAAGTCTGTAATTTAACGTCCGTTATTTTACGATGTCTGTAATTTAACGACTGTTATTTTATGGTAAATGTCTGTAGTCTTATAGCCATTATTTTACAGTAAATGTCTGCAATTTAACATCCGTTATTTTATGGGAGAAGTCTGTAATTTAATGTCCGTTATTTTACGGAAAATGTCTGTAATTTAATGTCTGTTGTTTTACGGTAAATGTCTGTAATTTAGCAGCCGTTTTTTTATGGTTAATATCTGTAATTTAACGGACGTTATTTTACAGTAAATGTCTGTAATTTAATGTCCGTTATTTTACGGAAAATGTCTGTAATTTAATGTCGGTTATTTTACGGTAAATGTCTGTAATTTAGCAGCCGTTATTTTATGGTAAATATCTGTAATTTAACGGACGTTATTTTACAGTAAATGTCTGTAATTTAATGTCCGTTATTTGACGGTAAATGTCTGTAATTTAATGTCCGTTATTTTACGGTAAATGTCTGTAATTTAGCAGCCGTTATTTTATGGAAAATATCTGTAATTTAACGGACGTTATTTTACAGTAAATGTCTGTAATTTAATGTCCATTATTTTACGGGTAAATGTCTGTAAATTAACGGCTGTTGCTTTATGGTAAAAATCTGTAATTTAACGGTTGTTATTTTATGGTCAAAATCTGTAATTTAACGGTCGTTATTTTACAGTAAATGTCAGTAATTTAATGTCCGTTATTTTACGGTAAATGTCTGTAATTTAATGTCCGTTATTATACGGGTAAATGTCTGTAATTTAACGGCTGTTAATTTATGTTAAAAATCTGTAATTTAACGGTCGTTATTTTACAGTAAATGTCTGTAATTTAGTGACCGTTATTTTACGCCAAATATCTATAATTTAATGCCCGTTATTTTACAGTAAATGTCTGTAATTTAACGGACATTATTTTACCCTTTTTCCAGCACTCCAGCTGTTGGAAAAAATGGAAAATAACGGTCTTATTTTACAGTGTAGTCATCAAATAGGCAAACTTTATATGTGTAGTTATTTATTTCTGTTAATTTGACGACTATTCTAGTTTTAGCCTATTCTTAGACGTCTTTTAGATTTTCACTGACAGCCCAAACTTAGCCTTGTCTTAGCCAAGACGACTATGTTTAGACGTCTATTAGACATCATTTAGACATCTTTTAAAAACAAAAAATGCTTGCTGGGCTGCTAATATGCTCTCGCTGACAGATATAATGTGCCTAAATTGTCATCAACACAGCATGTGGAGCTTTAATCACATACCACAGCACATTCAAGCCCTGATGTGTTTTTATAATTGTAAAGTGTTTCAAGTCCACCATCTAAGTGATTCTGCTTAAATGAGAATAAAAATGAAATAAACGCATGGAAGACAAACACCCGTTTTAGAGAATAATTTATTGCCAGTAGTAAAGCAGTTAAGCTAGTGGCAGTATTTAATAAAAATCATAAAACAAGACCATAGCATTGCTCACACACACACACGCAGACCCTGAAAAAGTCACATGTCTGTGAATAATCTCGCACTATAAATATACTGGGTCCCATTTTCATGGTCGAAAAATAAAGATGTTCCAAAGTCACAATTTACAAACAACAAATTAACAAAAAGAAAAGAAAACATAACACATCACAAGAATATGCAGACGTCCATCAGATGATGATCCTTTCAGAAATGAACGTGCGTTGTGACGACCACACATTCATATCCTTTACAATATTTTATTATTCTTTTTTTAGATGCTCTTTTCTTTACTTGTGAATGAACATACAGTAAGGCTGATAATGACACACCATTTGACTTGGTACACTACTTTTTCCTGTCTTTTTTTTTTTTTTTTGGAAAAAAAAAGCAAGAGAAAAACAAAATATCTACAAAAACCTAGTAAAACCTTGAAATCAAAACTGTACAGTAAAATTTACATAACAAATGAATGAGGATCTGTATAAAAAAATCAGTTTGCATGGCTATATCTATACAAATACAGATATCACCTTGATGCATGAAATGATGTTCGTTCTCCCATTATCCGTGACAATATATCAGTTATCATTTTCTGTGTGAATTGTACATCTCATCATGTATTACTTAATGGCACAGCCAAGTCTAATGTCCTCTCCAATACTGTTAAATAACCTTAATAACAGCCCATATAAGAGCTACTGGAGAGAACTCATTTTCAAGCAAGTCTTTCCAAATAAACCCATCTTCAGTGAGATACAGATGTATATACGATATGTGTGTGTTTGGATGTTTGGCATTTATGTAAATGCCCATTCACACCAAGAAAGGCAACTACAGCGGGGAAAATAAGTATTGAACTCAGCGTGTTTTTTCCTCGGAATGATATTTCTAAAGGAGCTGTTGACATGGAATCGAACCAGATTTTGGTAAAAACCCAAAGATTCTACAGCTTGGTTTTCTTTCTCTGAAAGCCTCTGATCATGTCCTTGGCTGTTTTGAATCATCGTCTAGCCAAAATGTCCACACTGGTTTCATCTTCATCATCCTGCTAATGTAGATGTTGGACTGAAGCAGCTAATACTAATTTACAAAGATGGTTCTGTGGGTCTCATCTATCAAATCTGGTCTTTATTTAGTATTTTCTATTGGATTGAAGTCAGGTGATTGACAAGGCCATTCTATAGCTTGAATTTCTTTCTCTGAAATCATTTTAGAGTTTCCTTGGCTGTGTTTTGGATCATTGTCTTGCTGAAATGTCCACCCTGGTTTAATCTTCATCATCCTGCTAATGTACGTGTTGGACTGAAGCAGTCCATATCCATAATAATTTACAAAGACGAAGGGCAGAGGATTGCTGAATAACTCCTGAGAGATTTCAGCTGCTGTCTGGGCTTTCAGTGCCTTTCCACACCTTCCTTTCTTCATGTGTTCAATACTTCCCCCCTGTTTTATTTCATTTTATTACACATAACTTCATTTGTAAACTAATTAGATTTGTTTTCTTTGCATATATGGATTGTTATCAACAAAAATTTCCAGGCTACAGCACCTTTACAAATATGCTTTCTGAAAAAAATGGTGACGTGTTCAATACTTATTTTCCCACTGTATATTAGCATCCACATGATGCACAAGTAAATTTAATAAAAGCACATGCTTTTAGTTTGTCTCCTGCTGCTGTAAAAGCTCAAGCTCTTTAAACTACACTTCACCGATTTACTTTTGAAATTTACTTCTGATTTACGGCCAGAAAAAAATCTTTCTGACAGTACGATATTACCTCTCTGTGCTGTTATCATCATAGTTGTGCTATGCATTCAGCCAATGGTTACACTTCTTGTTGTGAACATTCTTTAAGACTACATTTCTGCCCTACAAAGGCAAAGTTCAGTATCTACACAAACTGAAAACAATATTTTTTTTCATATACTGCAATTTTGACACTTGTTTCTCAAAGCAGATCCATTTAAGAAATCAATTTTGCCCACAGTCACTGCGCTTTTCCTTTGTATGGCAGATTGGTGTAGGATGAACGTTGTGTGGTTTATGGTTTAAACACACAGTAAGTCTCCTGTTGCAGGGTTTGGTTTAGGCACTTTTGAAACGTAAGTGTTGGATCCAGTGTCAGACTTCAGTATGCTGCTGATGTTGCGAGTCCAGCGGTGGTATAATGAGCCTCTGAAACTGCGCTCCCTCCTCTCCGCCGCTCTCATAATCGCTCATCATCACCTCCGACTCCTCGCAGCAGGCCGACATGTCTGAGCAGGACGCCGTGGACGTGTACAGCGAAAGCGACATGTTATCGGCAGCAGGAGGATCGAAGTCGCGGCCGTAGCCCAGCGAGAAGCCTCCATGTCGGTATCCTTCGGTGGAGGATGACGTGATGGTGCTGGTGGGGTTGGTTTGGGGTTCGGGGTCTGAGGAGTAATGATGGTGGGGTAGGAATTGGGTGAGGCTATAGAGCTGGGGTAACGGTGGTCGATGGCGTATTGAAGACCCTCCAGGACTAGAGGGGGTGCTGTTTAGCCCGCGTGTGGCAGGTTGTAATGTGTCATAGCGATCGCCGTACTCCGGCACAGGTGGAGGAGGGGGCAGGTCGTCATGGGATGGGAAGTCGTCAGGCGGAGGAGGGAAGTCGCTTTCGATGTCGTATCCGCCGGGATAGTAGTCTGTGTCTAGCAGGGCGGGGTCACTGTAAAGGGTGGGTGGAGCCTCCACTACCTCATACTGAGGGAATTCCTGGATTCCAGGAAGTTGAACGCTCGGCATCCAGTCAGATGTGTCCCAATGATAGCCTGTCAGATGAGAACAATCAGTGAACATTAGACTGATTGGGCAAAATAGGAGAAATAAAATTAAATAATTAATGTTTTGATTAGGTTGGGGTTACACACCAAAGAACGGCTGAGGTCAATTCAATTTCAGTTCGGGAAATTTAAATACTTATTACACCGCTGTCATTGCTGTTACATTTACTGAGGATATTATTGATGTTATTTTGCCATTAATTTTGTGTTATCAGGGCTTGTGTTATCTGGGCTCCTACCCAGTCCGTTGTCACTTTCTTCCGCAACTCCCCAACCCTCTTCACTTTCGTCCACGACACCCCCGCCCCGCTCAATTTCACAATTTCATCCGCGACACCCCTCTGCCATCCACCACACCAAACACCAACCTGCCCCCCCGCTCTTCACTTTCGTGCACGATACTTCTCCATCCTCCTACATGCCGGAACAGTGACCCCGATCTGTTCCGGGACTTCGCAATTCACAAAATTAAGAACTGGGTGTTATGAAATTATTGATGTTCTGTATTGATGCACTGCCATCATGAAGATCTTTTTAGATTTAGATTTCCACAATTATTTATGAGCAAATAGTTATGTAAAATATGACTTTAGATGAAAGTAATCAAAATAAGATATATGTTGTATATTTTAAAAATTAATAAACTAATATATAACCAACTAATGTAATGTAATGAAATTTGTTTTTATATAGCGCATTTATCATGTATGGCCAAGACCTCGATTTAACGTTACATCCGAAAGAGAGCGCCCACTAACGGTATAGTGTCCTGTTCACTTTACTGGGGCATTGGGACTCACACAGACCGCAGGTTGAATGCCCCCTGCTGGCCACACTAAGACCACTTTCAACAGCAACCTAGCTTTCCCATCCAGTTACAGACCAGCCTCAGCCCTACTTAGCTTCAGTGAGTAACCGGTCCTGGGCTGCACGGTGATATGGCTGTGAATATCACCATACTTTGCTTTTTAAATTATTTTTATTAAATAAAATTTTCTTTGCTTCAACAAAAACTGAATTGACTTCAACCCCTTCAAAAATTGTGGCATTTAAAACCAACAACATGCAACGTCAGTATCACACCAGCAAAATGCACATCACACAAATATTTTAACCAAAATATATACACAAATACACACATCACACTTAAAGTAACTTAAAATTAATGTCTTGTTTGTCAATGTAAACAACAACATTGAACATAAATGATTAAGGAGGGTGTTATTTGGTTGTTCAAATGTAGTGTTTTGAGAGAATTTAGTAAGATAAATAGGGAACACAAAAGCAAAAAATAAATGAAATCAATTATAATTTAAAGCTGTGACAAAAATTGCACAAAATGCAGACTCGGTGGGTCCAATATTGATTTAAAAGAGTAACTTGGTTTGATACTATTTTTGTCACAGATTTGTGGACATGCAGAATTGTGTTATATCAAAGGTAAAAGAAGCAAAACCAAAAAATACAACAGAAAAGAAAGGCTTCAGGCAAGTTGTACAGAAATGTATCACCTCTTGGGTTCTTGTGTTCATGAGCCGAGAATGACTCTTTAGACAAAAGGCAAAGAGAATTGCAGACAAAGGAGAGAAAAGAGAAAATGTCAATACTAAAAGCCTGCAGACCACTGTGGAAAAAACAAAACAAAATAAAGATAGCAAGAGCATGTGGATATATATATAAGAACCATGAAGGTTTGAGGTGATCTTAATGCCATTCGCTTGCACAGTTTTCTATCACAGCGTTGAGGGAATGCTGAAATCCGTCTTCACACCGCCCCAAATTAGCTAAACAATCAAGTGCCACTGAAATCAAATGAGGCACCTGGATTGGCTAATGAGGTGTGAGACAGATGCGATTAGTCAATTTTAATTTCTCTGTCTCTGTAGATGAGTTATGGGTGAAGAAAATGGCATTTTGGAGACCAAATGAATCACCCGCCAAACACTAACGACATAAACACCCAATAATCAGCAAGGAAGCAGCAAAAGAATACCTTCTTTCTCCACCGAGTCAACAACAGAGCTGACAAGGTGGATTACTGTCACAAGGGAGGCTTGTAAGAAGGGAAGATGAGAGAAATCTAACATTAATTTTGTTTTCCACAAGTAAACATGACAGGACAGAAACACTGGAAGTCGAGAACCAAAGAAGCACAGACAAAAGCGTTTCTCACGATGAGACATTGTATTTTGACAAAACTGATGGATTTGATTTGATTTAGCACCAACAGATATTAACTCTGGTTTAATGGGAGTTCTGGCTTCTGACAAGGGTGTGATCTGAGGATGGGTTAATGGCAGAGGGGGTTTGGGTTGTGTTGGTAAGGCACACGTCTGGGTTGAGGACAGTGGGAGTGGAGGCTGACGTTGTGCTCATGATTACATACATTAACAGAGAGGCGGAAGGAAGGACCAGGGAAATTCTCAAAGATAAAAAAAGAGAACGAGGACATACTTTGGCCCACAAACCAAAATCAGCAAATGGAGAAAACATTAACGAGCAAGGGTTGCGTTTTGGAAGTATATGCAGGTATATGGCCATAAGACAATATTGATTTATATATATATATTTATTCAATGGGGAAGTTGTTAGGTCAAGTTCAGGGATTGAAAAAGTCAAATGAGGGTCAATGGTTAGATGACTTGGTCTCTTTCACATGAATCCATGACTCCGTTTCTCACAACACATCCCATAAGTAGAGAATAGCCCTGTCCCGCAGTGTTCAACGTGCTGGTTTCTCTCATCTTCCAGTCGTTACCACTGTGCAGTCTAAAACGGCTTTCACACTGGACACGGAAAGCACTGCAATGTGAAACCCATTCATGCCAACCAAAAGCGCAAGCACCTTTGAATAACTTTGTTGCAGTAAAAGTTCAAAATAGCTCAATATGACTCTCTGCACATGCTCATCGGAAACGCAAAGTGTGCTTAAATATGTAGTACAGTATACTTGTTCCTGGTTCTTGCAATACTGCTACTGTGCTGTCAAGGCAACGCTAGTAAAATGACACTTTTTGACTAGTTAGCTGTCAGTAAAATTTTACTGCCAAAATGCTAAAATATTGTTTTATTTGCTTGTGTTTGTGTGTTTTTTTTAAATCAGAGTAATTTATCTTATTAAGTTGAATTTAAAATCTTTTACAAAACTATTTATATGAATTATTTCAATAAATATTTTCAACAAAGCATTTTCAGTTTCGTTTCTTTGCCAAGTGCAAGCAAGAATTACTTAAAATACTTAAACGTTAATTTTGACTATACTTCCAAATGCAATTATTAAGATATATTCATGACAAGATAATGCATTATATGCTGTTTTTGTTTAAAAATATACATTGTTAAAATACATTAAAAAATATCTATATGCAGATAAAAACTACATCACAAAAAAAAGTTTCTCCATGCCAGGCGTTTGAAACTCAATTTGGCATGGGGCCATATCAGTGACTGACAATTCATAGGAGGGCCATTTTATCATTCAAGCACAAGAAAAAAAGTGGAAACCTGATGTAATTGATGCACTCAGACATTCTTCCCCAGAGTATCAAAGCTCCTTCTTTTTGTTTCTTGTTGTACACATTAAAGGAGTAGTTTAAATTGTTATTAAAAAATACTATGATTTAATAATAGACATAATAATTATTATTATTATGTCCTAATCAATTGTTGCCTAACCAAAGGTTTAACAGATAACTTAAGACAGCAGAAACCAAATTGGGTAACTTTAGTGACTTTACTGACAATTGTTCTTCTCAATATATTTCTTTTTTTTTTGTTGTAAAACTACACTTTTAGATCACTCACGAATTCTCAGTAGCCATATCTGTACAACAAAAAGTTGGGATGCACCGATATGGGTTTTTGGGCCAATATCGATAACAGATAACTCTTTAGATTTGGAAGCCGATAACCGATACTATAGGCGATAAATATAAACATTTTAAAATGTAGTGACAACTATAGTGACAACTTAATACATTGAACAACTGATTTTATTTTAAAAACTTCATAGAAGTTTGAACAGATCTTAGAATAGCCTACTTATAGCAAAAAAGAGCAATAATTTCAAAATTGCAAGGTGATTATATAGACCTATATTCATGATTTCACATAAATCAGCATGGCAAAAATAGATTATTTCATTTTCTTTGCATAGCAAATTAACATCCAACTTGACTGTTGCATAAAAATAATAGATTGAATAACAAAACGCGAGGCAGGCAATTCTGTACAATGACATAATCTATCGACTTAAAGATATCGTCCTAATTTTGATATCAAACGACAACAATGACATTAAAAATAGCATTTATTAGCAGATAACGATATGGCCGCCAATATATTGTGCATCCCTAACAAAGAGAGAGAAAGTATGTATATATTTACATTTACTTTAACGTGTTAAATTCAGCCAGCAGTAAAACTTTACTAATGCACATTTTTATATACTTAATATGCATATGAGAAAAATCTATTAATGTGACTATTTGAATAGAATATTAGCAAACTGATCATATTATCACCCCCAGCATAACGTGTAAGCCATGAAGAAGTGTTTGTACAACAATATACAGGCGGTATAAAACTGATTATAATCAAATGACCCTTGAATATTTACAAAAAAGAAAGCTTTAGTAAATATAGAGCACTTACGGACATTCAATAAATCAGCCCCAGAAATAATCAGCGTTACTCTCGACCACACGCTGCCAAAAGTAACCTGGATATATAGTACAGTACTTTAAATGTCCAGCAGGCAGGGGGTCAAAACCACAAGTGGCTATATGCGACTGTACAACAATAATAGTGATTCAAAAATATATGTTTTGGGGGACTGATTGTTATATTTTGACATCAGTTGCGGGCCGGAGGGAGGGCCGCAAATGGCCTGCGAGACCCCTGCTCTAAGCATTATATAACACTGTCAGTCTGACCCAAGCCTAGCTTCAACACACTTAAACGCACAAAAATCCTTTCAGCTTTAAATTTCTGCAATGATATCGGGCCTCGTGATGACACGTTATCATTTGCTGGGCTTTGAAAGGTCAGCACTAAACGATTTAGAGCTGAAGCGGGTTGTACTTTAAAATACTGTGTTACAAAGTTCAACTATACTGCAACACAGCTCCAAGCAGTTTGTTCCCTGCACTTCAGCACCGAAGGAAACGCTGTCAGAAGTCATGTGAAAGGGCCTTAAGGATCAACAGAAATGATGTGTGCAGGAGACCCATCATGTGTACTTTTCATACCCTGCTTTTACACTCTGAGCTGATGTCTTCAACCATCCATTGGCTTCATTAAGAGAAACAAAGAAGGGAAAGGGAAAAAAAGAAGAGAAGAGATCCACAACATGAATTCCACACAGAGAACTAATAGATAGTTTATATAGGCCATTCTCAGATGCTGTCTGAACTGATGAAAAACTTATGAGAAGTTGCCAAAAGCAAAAAAAAAAAAAAAAAAAGACGGGGCTTAGAGAGAAGACATGCTTTCTTCTTTTTTTATGCTTTGAGAATTTCATAGGGCCTTCAGTGATCGCTTCCTTCCACCGTGGGCGAGTGTTCACTTACGAGCAGGCCTCTATTTAAAACCTTGCTCTGTGTCTGTGGTGAGATTTGATCCAAATGGGAGCTGAAGCCCAAGTGCAGCGATAAGGAAGAGAAAGAGAAATGATATAACACATGACCCAAACATATCACCCTTTACACTGGGTTACATCAGTAAAATAAAGACAGACAGGGTTAGCAGATGTTCAGAATAATAATCGGAAAAAAAAGAATAACCATATGATGAACAGTTTAGAGATCTGCCTACTTAAAAGAGCATGCAAGAGATTTTGGTTAAGTCTGGAAAAGCATACAACTACTACTACTAATTCTACATTATATACTGTGTACAGCAAACAATGTTGACCTTTCGTTGTATGCTGAATGAACAGGAATGCTAGCTGACACTTTAATCGGTTTCTCTCACACACACAGTGTTCAATTTTCAATAACTGAACACTGATTTCAAAATAGAAAGTACTAAATCATAATGTGCTAGCATGTAGTATGTACTTCTTACACCAGTGAACTCCTGACAAAACTAATGTCTATGGTAACATCCTACACCAGAATAAAATAATGATATTAACTTTACCTTTGAAGTACTAATAAAGATAGTTGATATTTTTTGACAATATACATATATTGATGTTAATAAATAACAAATTAAATGTACAAAATCAATTTTATAAAAGAAAGAAAACATTAAATGCAAGTAAGGTGGCTAATTTAATGTTTCAAGTAACACAGCGAAAACAAAATGTCAAAATATTGGTGTAATAATGTGCCAAACTGCAAAATTGACATTCAGTACAACAATCCAGACAGTGGTTGAACTACTACATCTTTAAACAAATAAATGAATAATAATAATGAGGATGAAAATAATAATAAAAAAAAAAATAATAATAATGATAATAACCACAACAACAATAATAATATTGGTACTACTACTACTACTACTACTACTACTACTACTAATAATAATAATAATAATATTAATAATAACAGGAATATTAATAATAATAACAACAACAATAACAACAACAATAAAAGTAATAATAATATTGATAATAATAATAATAATAATAGTAATAATAATAATATTAATAATAACAGCAATATTAATAATAATAACAACAACAACAATAATAGTAGTACTAATATACTACTATTAATAATAATAATAGTAACAATAATAATATAAATTATAATAACAACAATATTAATAATAATAATAACAACAACAATAATAGTAATAATAATATTGATAATAATAATAATATAAGTAATAATAATAATATAACAAATAAATATACATTTTTAAAACATGTTTTTTTGTGGCATATTCAAATAGTTAAGCTTTGTTTGAAAATAAATGATTGAAGTACTAAAATGAAAAAGAACTTACCAATCATACAAAAACTGAAAGTAAATCAACAGTTTGTGACATCATCAAAAAGATGCTGTTGTAATTCAAGTTAAGTCATTCTAGATTGGTCAATTAGCGAAATGGCAAACACATTGTGTATTCGTTTTAATTAATACATTTTTTAAATAAGGAAATTTTGTAAATAATAATGAACTGGTCAAGCTTACTGTTTGAAACTGGCTGCTAGTTGATAGCATTCAATATAAGCCTAAAATAGAAGTTTTGTCATTCAGGGTAATGTTGTGTAATTCTAAAAATAATTTTTTGTTTTTTGTCATCTAAAGCTGTATTTTTTCCACATTACCCATTTCATTGTTATTACAGAAAAATAAGCTGCATAAGTAAAGTCCAGAAAAAAGTGCCTAAAAACAGGTCAGAGAAGTTTTTAAAACATTTCTATTGTCTAGATAGATGAAAGCTACTTATTCCCTTCCCTACTGTACGTACCATTGTCGTCACAAGACTCAGACTGGAAGGAGCTGAGAGAGTGGACCTCAGACATGCTTTCTCTGGTGTTGTACGGGTGACAGGCACTGTCCTCCACTGGCTTTTTACTTAAACACGAGTCCAAGTCCACCACTTTAGCTGTGAGGACAAATAAACAACAACTTTTAATTACCAACCACATAAAACAGACTGATTCTCAAGTCACATCCATGAAATTTAAACTGCAGTTAGAGCTAAAATAAAAACATAATCTCAATTATTTTGGTCAATATAATGAGTGGGCCATTTTACCACAACTGTTAAAATAAAGTCTTTAAAAAAGTAGGGCTGTGCAATATGACATTTATATATCATATGGATAAAATAAAAAGTCTCATATTATTATGATTATGATTTCATATTATGCTCTATCGTTTATTTTGTGGTGTTACAAAATACATCATTTACGATAATACTTTCTGATTTATACGAGCATGCGAGAATACTACATGCCATTATGGGGATGCATATAGAAACACGGATTACTGCATTGCGAGAAAGCTGCGATCTTTAAAGCACAATGTTAACATCTTGCATTTTATTTAGCGATATTTTTTTGTTGTTGTTGGACCTGTAATCATTCGATTTTGAAAAGTGTTTTCTATTTTATCAATATTTATTTTCTATTTATACACATTTAATCAAACGTATAAACAAAGAAGTACATTTCTGACTTCATACTTTTAAAAGTAAACAAGAAAAAGTTCTTTACAAGTCATCAATAAATATTCAAACAGAAATGGTACTTTATCGTGATATATATAGTAATTTATCGGATTACTTACAGTATATCACGATAGGATATTTTTTCACATATCGCCAAGCCCTAGCATTTAGTCCTCACGGTAAGAATTACATTTAATTTGTTTATTATTGAAGCTACAAAAATCCTTGATTCAAGAGCAGTTAGTGATCGTTTTTTGTTGTCTGATAAATAAAAAGCACATTCAGCAATAGGAATATAGCCTGATGTCACTTTAAGAGGCGCACGGATCCGATTTACACAACAAGCAAGGAGTTTATGTGAATAGTCACTAATAAGCACAAATAGTAAACTGCACAACAACAAGATGGGTCTCGGTACATACCATCATAATCATAATCCCAGCTGGGCTTCTGTATGGAGTCGCTGTCAGACACAGAGTTGGAGGGTGGTGGAGGAGGTAAATTAGGTGCTACACTACAGACCGCCACCGTCTTACGATGCCCGTGTACTGAGTCGGGGTTAAACGTGCTGAATTCTGGGTGCTCTGGTATGGCTGAGCCCTCAAACGAGTTGCGGTCTAGATTGTTGCGGGAGTCACTTGGAATGCTGGGAGTGTAGGATATGGGTCGTACAGGGACCTGCGGCGGGATGTCGGAATAGATGTTCCTGTTGAGTTTGGCGTCAAAGTACGGCCGGTGGAGGAAGCTGTTCTGTGCACCAGTGCTTATGCCAATCTTGTCATCATCGTCAGATTTGGATTTCGAGCGCCGACAAATGCGCTTGCGAACCACAACGAAGAGCAAAACGAGAAAGAAAATGCTGGCGACGAAGACGACGATTCCGATAACTTCCTCCAGGCCAATGTTCCAGGAGGTGGAGACAAATTCATTGCGGATTTCGGAACGAAGTTCACAATGCCGGCCGCTGTAACCATTAGAGCAGTTACAGCTGAACGACCCGTATGTGTTCTGGCAGTGGCCGCCATTGCCACAAGGGTTCTTCAGACACTCGTCTACGTCACTGAGACACCTGCACACAAACAAAACAAACAAACATACACAGATCAATAATTAACCCTCACTACAGGTTAAAAATCTGCAGTTGGTAGTGTATTAAATAGGAGTGTCAATTGATTCAAATTGTAAAATCTTAACTAATAACACAATGTAGCAATTAATTATTCAAAATATTTAACTGCATTTCATTTTTATATTAGAAAATGTCAAGAGCTTATTGTGTTAAATGCAATATTTTAAATCAACAAAGTATTTATTACCATAGACAAATTACATTGTGAAAAATGAAAACTACAATATAAAAGCGACAAACAAAAATCCATGATATTGACTAGGACAAAACAATAGAAACATTCCCTGACTTTCAATGTCTTTGAAAATTCTATAATATTCCAAAAATTCCGGCAGGGAACCCTGTATTACTAAAATCTTTAGGCAACAACAGCCATTTTTTTCCAGTTGCATCTAAACTGTTGTTTACCAACTTATTTTTTATGGTCCACAAAAGAAAGAATTGCATACAGTTTTGATATTGTCATGTTTTCTGATGACAGATTATCTTCTAAAGAAGTTCTTCACTATGAGCATTTAATATACTAACAAAAAAGCTAATTAAGAGTCTCACAGGTTTGTTAGATAGTTTCAATAAACATACCTATCTCCTTGGAAACCCGGTTCACACTCACATACAGGGCCATCCAGGCTATCAATGCACTTGCCACTGTTCTTACACGGGTTATCAGTGCAGTACGGCCCCAGTTGACACCTGAATAAAAATCAAAAAGAGCCAATATATCATTTAAAAACTTCAGTTAAACTTTAAGTAAAAAGAACTGCGCTCAGGTGCTTTTTAGCCGCAGTGAAAAAATTCTCAAAGAGAAAATTGATTCTGTCTTACTGAATTAAATCTTATTACCAATAACATCCCCTCCCGAAGCTTCTGATTAAATTTCCAATTTAATAGGAATTACTGAGAATGCCATATGGATCTCTGAAGTGTTTTTCTTAAGTTTGAGCCAGACCATGCATATTAATGAAGTTTAATTAATGAAAATATTGACAGAGCTCTTTTGTATTTGGCTACATATCTGGAGCAGACACACAAAATCATTAAAAAGTGAAATAAAACAAACAAACAAACAAAACAAAAAGTGAAATATCAAACTTCTAAAACAACTAGTCAAATAAAGAGGAATGTAGTGCTTTGGTGTCTAAATAAATAAAAAAATATATAACGGAGAGATTTGGGAACAAATCAGCAACCTAAGAATTAGAAATAAAAGACAATAAAAGTAAAACAAACAAACAAACAAACAAACAAGTAACATGATAAAACAATCACATAATGGAGAATATTGAATATTATATTATTGTAATAATATAATATATATTTCAGTTGCCCGGAAAAATACTTGGACACTTTAATCATTTTTGAGAAAAATAGCATCAAATATCAAGTATCAAAACAATAAATGTAAAATAAAACTCCCATATATTGGAACATGGTACTGTTTATTCATACATTTTGCTTTTATTTACATATAATATCCTCAAAAATGTCACTCAGTGTACCCATAGCAGAATACACTATACATATGTTTGCCACCATTTTGCTGGTCATTATCTAATGAATTCTTGAATTATTAGGGTTGTTAACAAGCACATGCTCTCACCGTTGGCCAGAGTACTGTCCTCTGCACTGGCAGTAAAAGTCTCCTCCTCGTGGGATGCATGTGCCTCCATAGAGACAGGGATTAGAGGCACAGGGGCTGATAGTGACTTCACAGTGAGTGCCCATGAATGCAGCGGTGCACTTACAGAAATATCCTACAGCACACAATAGAAAACAGCATATTAGTCAGTCCTATATTTAAAGACACAGTTCACCATAAAAAAATACTTACTTTTCTTTCTCTTTGCTGAACAAAAAGCAAGATATTTTGAAGAATGTTGGAAACCGGTGACCACTGACATCCATGGTAGTAAAAAATACTATGGCTAAACACAATGGCTATTTTTTTCAGCATTCTTCAAAATATTTTAGCTTTGTTCAACAGAAAAAAGTGGGTGAGTAAATATTGTGAGAATTTTCATTTTTGAGTGGGTAAACTCCCTTTTAAGTCCCTGTAAAATTAAACATAATTAAATATATATCAAAAATATAACTAAATATATATCAGTATGTTAGTCTTAAGAATATCTGTAAGCTAGTTTGCTCCAAAACAATGACAAAACTCGCATTTAGAAAATAGTAACATCCAAAGCTAGATGCTTGCCACTAAATAGGTCTAAATTTTTTGACATCACCTCATACTTCAGTTTCTCATCAAATCTTCTGACCAATCAAATGCTCTCTAGTATCTGACGTGTCCCGCCCCCTTCATTACGCTTATCATTTGATTTACACTTGATCTCAACCACTTTCAGTAGCAGAGCTGTGATAAAACGAATGCTATTGGCTGTTTTTTTTAAAGGGGGAGGGGCTACTCTATACCCCGCCCTGTTTTCATGTTACAGGTGAGATTACATGAAACAATGAACATTTCAAAGTACTTCATGAGAACTGTACGTACAATAACATGTATCCAAAATCATGCCACGCATACCTCCATTAGGCAGTGCTGAACATGTGCCTCCATTGGTGCAGGGGTTACTGGTGCAGCCCTGGATTGGAGGAGCCAAACTGCATCCAGGAGCTGCCTCCACCAACTCTTCCAGCACTGAATGAGCTCCTCGAACCTGAGAGAGTGGCAGCTCTCGCCCATTAAACACAATCCCCTCCAGGCAACCCCGCAGACCGCTCATCACAAGTCTGCCAGAGCCGGATGTAGGCCGCACGTGACCCCCGAAGTACATGCTGGTGTCCAGGTTGAGGGTGCGAAGGGTGCCTGGAGCTGTGCCAGACGCGGCGTGGACCTGATCCAGAACCAGTCTGGCGTAGTTACCGTCCACCTCAAGGGAGACTGTGTGCCACTGTCCATCGCTGACCTGGGTACTGTGCACGGACACCACACCGGGCCCACTGCCACAGTCAAACTTGTACTGCAGGCGGCCGTTCACGATCTGAAACAAACGCACACAGGATTTTCTGTTATGCTGAGCCTATGAAGATTATCAGTTGCATACATTTGGGGTCTGTATAAAAACTTTTTTTTTAAATGATACAAAATGTTTAATAGTTTATTACTAGTGTGTTTAATAGTTTATCATTGTAATTAAATATAACAGAAAATAAAAGGAAATTGGTCTGCATTGAAGTGCAGGTTTTTATAACATGTTTATTTTTACATACATTAACTAATACTGTATAACTGTATACTGTATGATGTTTTTGTTACATATTTTTTCAATAAAAGACTACATAAACCTTTAAAATGATTTAATAAAAACATAAAAACGACTAAAACTTTAAAATGAAAACAAATCATTTTATAATCTGGACACTCACACACAGACACAGTTGCTGCTCATCTACACTGATTAAGAGGACTATAAATACACCTCACCTTCATTCACACATTGCTGAGTCTTGTTTCTATCATGAACATTACAAAGCGGTTTCCCTGGTTTGTTATCGTGTGTTTTTGATTCTAGCTTTGTTCCCTGTTCTGATTTATTGGGTCTACTTCTTACATATATCTTAAGCCTACTATTAGTCTTTTTTATTTTTTAAATACTTTTAAATATTTTTTTTGGATTATTACTCAAAAAAAATTATATTTCTATTAAATATATATATATATATAAGCTGAACACTATATCGATTGAGCATCAATAATGCAATGTGTGTATCTGCAATAGTCATATTGAAGGATTAGATTATTTATTAAAGATTAAAAAATAGAGACATTATTATTTTTTTAATTATTTATACAATGATGACCATGTTATTTTACATTTGATTGTTCAAATTCTGTACTTGGATACTGTCAGACACTGTTTATTTATTTATTTATTTATGCTTGTAATTTATTTATGCATATGCACTGCATAGAAAATGCTGTAGAAAAATGTTTTATAATGGACTATTCAAATCCTTTGGTAAGAAATTATATTCATATCGCAATACAAAGCAAAACAAAATATCACAATGTCAGATTTTTAAAAATTGTATATATATATTAGGCATGGGCAGGTGTAAGATTCTGACGGTGTGAAAATCTTGGATAAAAATATCACGGTTTCACAGTATTGTGATTACTGCTCTAAAATATATATTTTGAAATGTCTAGGTAAAAAACTAAATCTTTTTTTCCATTTTGAACACAATATATTTTATTTTAAGAAACATCTCAAATATTTTCGAACAGTAAACATGTCAGGCTAAATAATTCGAATGAATTTTTGAACTGCTGTCTTCATTAGTTTCAAAAACAATTTAAAACAGCATCTTTGGATATTTTCTGCTGGAGATACTGTTGCCCTAAAAACAAACAAAAAAAAGTAAATAAAAAAATTGTACACGTACCTTAGAAACGGTATAGCAGAAAATTTTGACGGTTTTAAAACCTTTACTTTTCCAAGTCGCAATATACTTTGAAAACGGTTATCGTCCCATGCCTAATATACGGTATATATACATCCACACATACACCTAAAGTAATAAGCAAGAAGTTCAATCAAGGGCAATGTCCAACAAAGCACATGCAACATTTCTGGCCATGATGTGTATGTGTTTATTTTTTTTGCACATTTTGGGAATATTCAATATCAAGAAATGTACAAATTATTAGTTATTTTTAAACAGCCATAAAGATGACTAAAGCAAATACTTCAGGTGTAATAGTGGAGTTAACTAGCTTAAACAAATGAAATGAGAAATGATGCTTCAGGGAAAAGCAGAATCTGCTACACATTATTGTAATTAAACAGCAGGAAGATGACACCGCTTGCATTTCACTCCCAGACTGCTTTGCTTCTTCTGTCAGTCGTGTGGTTTTTCCTCACTAAAGAGGAATGCGTGAGAAAGAGCTCCCCTCTCCTCTCCCAGCTCCAGAATAACTCGCTTTCTGTTTTCTCTTCTTTTTTTGGAAGGATTGAGGGGGTTAAGAGTAAACACTCACCTCCAGTATGCTGTAGTCTGTGCCTTTGGCGTACATGACAGTGGCGTGGGTGGAGAATGTTCTCAGTCTGAGGGACAGCTTCATTTCTTCCTTATTCTCGTTCTCCATCAGCCTGTACCTGGCATATCCGTTTCCGCTGAACGTTAAAGACTGACGCTCTACAACAGCAAGATAAACAAAAAATGAGGTTACTGATGTCCAAAACCAATAACATGATTTGATGAAATTTACATTACATGAAAAATATGAGCTCTTCGCAAATTAGTGAGGTTGTAAAGTCATTCCGAGTGTTGTTTTTTACAGGCTTATGGTATTTTAAGGTCTATCAGTGATATAATTAGGGCTGTACGATTCATCGAAATTAAATCCCTAACGAATTTTGAGCAATGATGCGCTGGTCATGCACAAATTGCCATTGAATCGTCGAAACGTTCAAACACCCACAAAAAAACAGAAAATGTCCATAGCAATATAAAGATTATAAGCACTATAAACAGAGGTTTGAACTACTTTCATTGAGGAAGTGTGACTAATAATCCCAAAACTACAGAATCATTGTACTCAACACAAGTTATGAGGTGAATCTGAAGTAAAAACAAGTTATTATATTTGGTATTTCCACATGCAGCATTCTAAACAGAGCTGTAGTTCATTGCGAAGCTACGCAAATGAATGTCATAACCACAGAACGATTACCTCAATGCCATAATCGTCCAATAATATTGATTGCGATTTTACAACAGATTTTTGTGCAGCTTATCAGTGAACTCATGACTCATGTAGTAAACAATGCTCCTTCTGAAAGCATGTGCGGAAGACAATTGCCTGTGATATCATGTAATTGTGTTTTTGATTGTCAGCATGATGTAAACCTATAGTTATAATAACATTTATACAATATAGTAATAATGATATTTATACATGATCAAACTAGTGTGCAACTTAAGCAAAACTAATACTAAAATTGTTTTAAATTTGTTCTGTAGTTTTTTTTATCTTTTAAGTTCATTTTATTGACTGTATAAAAACCAATGGATAGTACTGATGCATTTATTGGGCAAAATTGCTACTTTTTCTGTCTAATCTGTTAAAATGAACGCTGAAAAAACACACACTGCTCCCACTCTGCTCGTGCGTGCGCTGTAAAACAGGTGTTAAACATAATTCCTTTGTATTTTTGAAGATTTTTTGTACATATCACAGTTTTATTCAAAGACGACAACAAATCTATTTAATTTATTAAATAAATCTATACAACGCATGCCAGATAAGTAGTTGGACACATCGCTTTGCAATGAAACACTGCGGCTGCACACATATCTTCTCAACAACTTGCTCAAAACACCTGAGATGATTTGGCAGATACAAGATTGTTTAATCATGATAACTGATCTCTGGCTAATTTATTAATTTAAACAAGAATAGCCCAATAAGTAACTTCAATAACTGATTTGGCAGGATCCACTACTAAAATAATTCAATACCAATTTTAAATACCCCCTTTTGAGTTACACTAAAGCAAATTTCAGAAGACAGGCATGTGTTTTTACCCGAGCACTCTTCCTGTTTTCCCTCAGGACAGATGCATCTGTATTTGCTGTGTGGGGGGTCTTCTACACACTCCATGCCATCAGGACAGGGGCTTCCCTCACAGAGTTTACTCAAGACAGGACACTCAGCTCCTATAAAATCAACACATACAGTCAAAATGATTAGCCCTCCAAAGATTTTTTTTTTCTTTTTCAAAAATTTCCCAAATGATGTTTAACAGAGCAAGGAACTTATAATATTTTCTAAAATATTTTC
The DNA here is from genome assembly GCF_903798145.1 of Danio aesculapii. Classification (NCBI taxonomy): domain Eukaryota; kingdom Metazoa; phylum Chordata; class Actinopteri; order Cypriniformes; family Danionidae; genus Danio; species Danio aesculapii. The sequence continues at coordinate 43,473,783 of NC_079435.1, forward strand.
TATTTTTTCTAGAGAAAGTCTAATTTGCTTTATTTCAGCTAGAATAAAAGCAGTTTTTGTTCCTTTAAAAACCATTTCCTTAAAACAGTTTTAATGTCAATATTATTAACCCCCTTAAGCAATATATATTTTTGATTGTCTACGGAACAAACCATTGTTATACAATGATTTGCCTAAAAACCCTAACTTGCCTAATTAAACTAGTTAAGACTTTAATTTGAACTTTTAGCTAGTATATATTAGCTAGTACAATACTAGTATCTTGAAAAATATCTAGTGACATGATATATACTGTCATCAAGTCAAAGATAAAATAAATCCGTAATTAGAAATAAGTTATTAAAACAGTTATGTTTAGAAATGTGTTTTAAAAAATCTTACAAGAGGGCTAATAATTCTGACTTCAACTGTAAAGGCTTAAGATGACGCTAGATTCAAAAATGACATGCACTTTTGGTGACTTCTGTCAGTATATTTACCTTCACAGAGGCATTTTGCTGTGCGCATGTGACGTGGTGTAACAAAACTAATCCTGGCGGTGCTGTAGGCAGACACCGCTCCAGTCTCCAAAGCAACGGTCTCTTGACAGAAACTAAGAGGACAGTCCAAACCAGCACAGAGTTTTTTCACAACTCTAACAATACGCACTCCTGTCATCTCTTCGATCACCCCGACCGAGGCGTTCAGCTTTCTATACAACACTTCCTGGGGCTGGAAAGGACTTCCTGATCTTTCTAGAGCTAAAAGCACTTCTAGGTCACCAGAGGCATCGGCGGCAGGTTGCAAGCTGACCAACTGCACGTCCCCGCGTCTGACACCGGCGATATTCCTCAAAGCCCGCAGGAAGTTGCGCCAGTAATCTCCGATGAACTCTTCGGGTGCTATTGCAGAGAAACGCACCGCGATGGAGTTATCGAGCGCTTGTGCTGTCGCCTGCCGCACGTGAATATTGACTCGGGCAGCTGCGGTGAAGCGGCCATCTGTCACTGTGATGTTAAGGACGTATTGACCGGCGTCCAGATTCCCACGGGCTACTAGTTTGCCATCGGCAGGGGAGACGGAAAAGAGGCCGGAACTTTCCGAGGTGGAGGAACTGTCAGGTGCGAGGCTGTAAGTTAGAGTGTCGTAAATGTCCTGATCGGTGGCGTGGATTTTACCCAGGACTCCACCGGAATATTCGTCAGTGGCTGTGGTGATGAAGATGTCCAGCGGAAGGATGGAGGGAGGGTAGATGCTCTCCTCGATCAAACGAACACTCACGAATGCAGTGGAGACCAGTGGAGGTCGACCGCTGTCTGTTACCTAGAGCAAAAACATAAAGGACTCAGAATCACAAGTTTTAGGTGTTAACACATATTGGAAATGTTTAAAGAGGTAATAATATACTTTTTATAAGATGTGATAACTCTTAGGAGTCCCTTAAATGTGTCTGTGGGTTTTTGACTCTTCTAAAGTATAAAAATACCATAATATGCTTGCAGATATTTAAGAAACATGCTAAGGGAACATTTTGTTTATCTGAAAAACAATGCTAAAGTCACTTATTCTTCTTTGAAAATGTGTGTTACGTGCCAGAACGTCTGTCTTTGTTTTGGTCATTTACCTGGCCCATTGCCAGTCAATTATATTTTAGCACCTCGGGTTGCCTTGGGAGAAAATTGCGTATTCATTCAGTTATGAAGGCTCTCAAAGCATACGTCCGTGATCGAAATGCAATCTCTGGTGGACAGTAGCAGCCTCCGAAATGAGACACAGATTCAGAGTTCCATATGAGTTCAATATATGTTATTATTTAGCAAATAATATAAATATTATGAATGCAAACATTAAGTGAGCAGGTTACATTGTAACCCTGTGTCCTAACAACATCATCATGATGAGATACGCAGTGATAAGCAATTTGGCTGTTTGTACCAGACAAAACACGACAGAAAAGTAAATACATCCATTCAGAAGCACAGAATAGTGCACTCACTGCACTATTGTAAAGTTTACAATCTAATTAATACATATTAAACCTTATTAACATTATTAAATATTCAGGCTGAACCACTCATATTTGTTGGCTTGCACAGAGTCAATGTTCTAAAGTTCCATTACCTCAAGATCTGATGTAAACTATCTGCTGCTGCTTTCAGTAGTATGGCAATACATTTCATGTAAAATGGCATTCAAACTCACATTATTAGAATTTAACACTAAATAAAGCACATGAGGTGTACCTGAGGTTATCATTGTCCTAGTTTTCTGTTAGTAGTTTCATAGTTTTAGAAGTTATAGGTCTTGGTTGGAAAAAAAACAACTCTTTTTAATATGGAGAATATTCCTTCTATCGTGTGCCATTCCTTTTATTTAGAACATGGTTTAAATCAGCCTTAAATCAGCCTTTAGGCTCGACAATCAGGCACACTGTCATCAATCTGGCAGCCTGCACTTGCGTGTGTTTAGAACCAGGTGTGCAACACCTAGTTCAACCACTGGGTGTCAAACTTACATACTGCATCTTTAATGCAGTGTTTCCCAACCCTGTTCCTGCAGGCACACCAATAGTACATATTTTGGATGTCTCCCTTATCTGAGCCATTCATTTCAGGTTTTTGAGTCTCTTCTAATGGTCCGATGAGTTGATTCAGGTGTGTTTGATTAGGAAGAGGTTGAAAATGTGCACTGTTGGTGTGCCTTCAGGAACAGGGTTGGGAAACACTTTCTTAAGGTTTAGCTCAAAATATGTCATTATTGATTGATTAATATACCATTTATTAAATGCCTCTTTTTTAATATATATATTTTTGTGCGTGTTTGTGTCTTCAAATGCAAATGAGCCGCTGCTCATCCAGATAAGGATGGTGCCTTTAGCGCCTGTGCCTTAGAAACTCCAGTGATGACAAACAAAACAGGCTTTTTAAAAGCAGAGTCAGTTTCAATTCCTAACTCACAAAGACGTGAAGAACCTGCATGTGTATCAATACACTAGATCTTTGAAATTGCATCTTACGGGCATGTTTTGGGTAGCAAATATTTAAATTGGGACACTGTCATATGTACATTCCTGTAAGAACACTCAGAACTATAATTGAGGTATCAGAGGCAGTTCATAAACAGCGGAATGAACTGCCAACTATTCCAGCATATGGTTTAAGCAGCGGATGCCCTTCCAAATGCAACCCAGTACTGGGAAACTCCTATACTCTCATTCACACACACACACAATCATACTCTATGACCAGTTTAGTTCATCCAATTCACTTATAGCGCATGCCTTTGGGCTGTGTGGAACCGGAGCACCCAGAGGAAACCCACGTGAACCAGTGACCTTCTTGCTGTGAGGCAACTGTGCTAACCACTGAGCCACCGTGCCACCCTGGATTGAAATTTGTGTTTTGTAATTTTGCAGATCTTTACATAGAACAGTAACATAACGCACTAAAGGTGGACTAAAGGAAAGTATATAAAAAAGCACAATATAAACCTGTGGTGTCCATGAGGGCCAATCCCCAATCATAATTTTAAACAATAGTAATAGTTGTGTTTTTATTAGCAAGTATTATTCATAACTCAGAAAAAAAGCCTTATGACACCTCTGATAAAACACACTTTACAGCACAGAGCAGCATGCACGACAAACACTGTTTTCAAAGTCAGCTGCTGGAGGTGTAATTGAATATTGAGGACAAAATAACTGAAGCTTCTGTATTGAGGCGCTGATAATAAGTGCCAGTCACGTTCAGTAGAGGGAGCACTTGAGCTTGGATTTACTTTTGAAAGGATCCACAGTGTGAGTCGCAGCAAATTTCTCAGCTCACACATTTAAGTAAGCCGTTTGTTATTGCACAGAATCACATGTGCAAAGAAAACAGATTTGGCCTGGTGGATAAAGGCACATCCAAGTTTTGAGTCTGGCTTGAGTCAATTATTTATCCATTTCCCTGGGTAATTTAATTTTACTCCTAATAAAAACATGAACAAGAAGCTTAATGTTTAGCATGCCGAATTTCTAAATATACCAGAAATTCCTGGTTATTCTATTATTATTGTTGTTGTTATAATTAGTATTTTATATTATTATTAATGTTCTTATTATGTTAACATACTTTTTATCATTTTTATCTAAAATATAATTTTTATAATATTATTATACATTATATTATCTTACAACAAGATGTCGATTGTGTCTTACGCTGTTCATCGACCCCATAACCTAAATGAAATGTTCCACAAACCAGAAACACTCAATGAAGCCACTGTTCTTTGAAAAAGTCACAAGTTACTGTCCTGCAAGCCTTAAAATGTCAAATGTGTTACCATGACTATGCGAAATCGACAATAAACACAAATACCAGGATTGTATTCTCTTTTTTAAGAAATATATAAATACAATGTTAAAGTTGTATTATCTCGAGAGGGCACAATGTAAATAATCTTAATCCTAAAGATATGAAATGTTTAAAATCTTACAAAAATGCAGTTTAAATTTGTGATGAAACAGAAGTGGCATCCAATCTTTTCTTCAATACTGTGATGTCCTTTAGACTGAAATGAAATATTGGAGAGCAAATCTAGGGCAGGGGACTCTGAACTATTCATCACTGGACGGATTCGACAGATGCAGAGCTAAATGTGAGCTTACGATCAATTGAAAAGAAGGGGGCGGGGCTTTAGCAAAATAACTAGAGAAGTAAATACACCATGCAGGCAGTTTTCACCAGGTTCACTGCTGACTGGTGGCCTTAAAGGCTGATTTTTTACTTCTGCGTCAAGCTCACGCGTATGGTCCAGCGTAGCTGACACTGACCTCTCAAAAAATGTAACTACACGTCGCAACGACGTGTAGCCCAAGCTCTGTAATTGGTCGGCTTGGTAGCACTGATGAGTGTGGGAGGGAATGAGAGCCGCGCAAGCCCAATAGAACGTGTGTTTACAAGTGGCGAGTTTCGTGAAGGAGTTCCAGATGGAAACTTTTGTTTTGTGTTTACCTTATGATTAAAGTTGTTGCACGTCTGCCGGTTCCCGACTGAATGAGCAAATTTTAGCTACTTGTACATTAATGTAGCATTCAGAAAAAACAAAACACCCACGAAGAAACTTGACACAGAGGAATATAAAAACCTCACTGCCAGCTAGCGTTTCGGATGTGTTATTGAAGAGCAACACAAACAGCATGCAGAATTATAAATGCACAGCAATGCGCAAGGCAGGCGCTGAGGGTCACGCCGATCACTCGACGTAGAAGTATAAAGCAGCCTTAGAATGACAGAGAACAGTGGGCATTACATTTAACAAGGATTCCACTCTTTCATGGACACCAAATTCAAGGACTTTCAAGGACTGTTTTGAATGTGTCACTTTCAAAAATGTAGACCAATTTAAACAGTCATGTTCAAAGTATTGTTGAATTCAATACTGTTAATATTCAAATGCAGTTTCTGAAATATTGAAAAATGTGCATTATTTGTCATAGTTTTTGTAAAAGATTTAAATTTAAGATTTTAAAATTAAGAATATTTTAGTTTTGTCATTCAGTTTTTGAAAGCAGCAGCACAGTATAATTGTTGAAATGACACCATAAATTCAAGCACTTTCAAGGACCTATGCTTGTTTTTAAGTACTTTCCAGGCCTTGAATATATATGTCTGAAATTTAAGTACTTTCAAGATGCACGAGAACCCTAATTTAAGCTAGTAAATATAAAAAGAACTTTACAACGTCACCGATTTGTGATAAACTTACTTCTGTCAGAAGGTTGCGCTATGACTGTAAATAAATATTTGCATGTAGGTGTCTTCAGGACAGGACAAACATCTTATCAAACATCAGATTTTTTTGGCAAATCAAACTTAGCAAGCCACAATTAACAACTTCCTGTTTTTTGCCTAAACATTAAAGTTTGTATGCCCTCTACAGACATGCCCCTCAGCGAAAACTCTGTATAATTAAAAAACTATTATTAATAATTAAAAATCTCAAAAAAATTTAGGATAACACTACCTAAATTTAGCGTTGATCTGATTAAATTTCTTGGAGGAGTTTGTTAAAACACAACGCTTGAAAAATGGTAAATACCTGAGCTGAGATAATTAAAAATAAACAACTTCCTGTTACGTTTTATGTGTGTGAATTTTTGAATATGTGCGTGAAATGTAGCTCGAACACCCAATTCTGAAGCCTATATCAAACGTAAATTTTTTACGTAAAAGTTTTCAACATGTTTAGACCCTTAAAAAATGTGGTTAATTTTGGAACAGAATGACAATAATAACAATAAACGAAGCAATTCCAATAGGGTCCTCACACCATCAGTGCTCAGGCCCTAAAACGATCCAGTTTGGACATTCTGATAAAGAACTACTGGTCAAAAAGTGTAAATGAAATGAATATCTGGCTTACAATAACGTCAATACTATTCATTCAGAAAGCCATCTGTTCAAAATCAAAGAGTGACAGGATGACCTCCAACGGACAAAAAGGAAATGTAACACGTAAAAAGGAGGTCATTGTGAAAGAGCTCAGCTTTTCATGCCTGCTCTGTCATCATACTCTATTGGCCATGCCTGGCCCATGAGGAGAATACTGAATAAGCAGCTCTTCACCTCAGCGCCACTGCTCATCTATCCCTCCAGACTTCCAATGAAAACTGAACAAGACCCCTACAGCTTCAGTGAGAGGGGCTGAATCAGAGAGCGAGATTGAGGTCTCACCTGGGCTTGTAGAAGGTAAAACTCTTGAGTCTGGCGGCTCAGAGTCGCTGCAGAGACCAGGACGCCCTGAGGAGTGATGTGGAAGAAGTCGCCCTCGTTCCCTCTAATGATCGAAAATGTGAAAGGTGGCCCGTTGTGGGAGGCATCGCGGTCAGACACAGTCAGCTGAAGAACACTGGCACCAATTGGTTGATTCTCCTATACAACATAAGCAGAGAGTGTTAAAGTTTTTGCAATTGAAATATTCAAAGGTCACACAATCTAGCAAGTTACTAAGAAGAGATACTTTTTTATTGCATGTGCCAGCAAGCATAGGCAATGGTGGTGAATAATTATACTTTCTTCTTTGAGTAATATCCCATAGGTATTTTCAGCTAATTGCATTATGAATTTAAGTATTAAACAATATTCTGAGAAATATAAATATAAGGAGGGGCATTCTATTTATATTTAATGGCATTAGTATAACTCAAAACTTTATTAATAGACAGCTTATGTAATAAGACAACAATTTTAATTTGTTATTTTTAAATATCAATTTTAATGATTTTAAACAAAAAAAATAATAATTTATATGCTAAGTTTTTATTAATATTCATTTAAAGAAAAGAGAGTGAATCACAACAGTGCAATTTATTTTTCATGTCATCTGAGTTGGGTGTTGGTGTTGGGTCATTTTTATTGTTATTTTATTTTTACAATACTACAGTATTTTATTTAAACTTTCACATTTTTACATTTTTATTAAATTAAATTAAATTAAATTAAATTAAATTAAATTAAATTAAATTAAATTAAATTAAATTAAATTAAATTAAATTAAATTAAATTAAATTAAATTAAATTAAATTAAATTGTCACGGAAATGACACAAATCACATCTGCCATTGAACTGAACTACATTTCCCATCACGTCCTGCAGTCACACACCAGTTTCAGGTCTCCTGCTGATTACACATACACACAACTGAAATTGATCATGACTGATTACATGGACTATATATTCACACCCCACACATAAATATTAGTGCTAAGTCTTGTTATCTGTGGTTAGCATTACAAAGCATTTTCCTTGCCTTTCCATGTTAGACCCTTTGTTTGTTTGTTTATTTTGCTTATGTTTGTTTTTCTGCCTGCTTTGACCTTTTCCCCTGTTACACCGACTACTCTTATGAATTATCTTCATGCTACCGTCTGCTCCTGTATTGTACCTTGCTTGCCTGACTACTCTAAAATAAAGCTGCATTTGGATCTGACTTGTCACAGCCATCATTACAACAGGCCAGTATTAAGATTTCTGATACTCTATGCAGCATTTTTGTTCATGGAAGAATCCTTTGTGAACACCCCCTATTTGAAATGAATCAAATATAAGGTGTTTAGTGACCCTAAACCATGACTATAAATTAGCATAACTTGTCTCTACTATGACTAACCAGCACTAGAATGAAATCACTGAAATTATCACTTCATTATCTCCTCTGAGGACTCAGACCTGAATAATGATGCTGTAGTTGGATTGAGAGAAGATAGGTGGGTTATCATTGATGTCCGAGACGTCTACGTTGATGGTAGCGCTGCTGGATCGAGCCGGGCTTCCATTGTCAGAGGCCAACACGGTCAGCGTGTAACCTGAAGTCTAACAAACAAACAAAACAAAATGTCATCATACGGTTTCAGCAACAGCCTGTCAATGCAACCTCTACTGAGACCCCTGAGTGTCTTATACCTTCTCTCTGTCAAGCAGCCGGGCCACCTTGACCTCTCCTCTGACAGGGTCAATAGTGAATGGACTGCCTTGATTCCCATCAATGATAGAGAAGCGCACCTGATTACTGGATGGACCATCTGCATCATCTGCCATGACCTTCAAACACAGAGAAACACACACCTGGTTAAGATAAAGATTGCCCAGGACTCAGGTATGCAGCAACCCCACCCCACCCCCCTCGTCCTTCTTGCTTCGCGAGTCAGTAACTATTGGCTGAGACCCTCGAGGGAAATCAGAAGGCAAGCAAGTGAAACAGAGCCGGGTATCAAAGCCTCACTTTCACACTGACAAATTATATTCAGGCATGATAAGACATGAACATCTCTAATAAATGACCAGAGCGAGACCGAGATAGAGGCTACAGATTAAAGATTGGCTGCAGAAAGCTCTAGTTTTGACATTGGACTGTGTTTGTTTATCGTGTGCACTATTTGTGTTGATTTTAAAGTCCCCTGAAAACTAAATTCAAGTTTTTTTGTGTGTTAGTAACAATATGTCTTAGACTCTGACTGACAAAGCACTATTGGCTACATTTTAAAGAAGGAGGAACTATTCTATGCCCCGCACCATCTTTGCATTTTAATTGAAATACCATTACGCATCAAACAAAGCTGCACATTTGATGGCAGTTGAGGGCATCTTTAATAGAGGACGTAACACTGATGAGGGCACAATAAAATCATAACCCAAAGACTTACAGTGAGCACCGTCTTTCCCAGCTCTGCGTCTTCGCTGATCACGGCGGAGTAGATGTCTTGGTTGAAGACGGGGCTGTTGTCGTTTACATCAGTCAGGTTGATGTTCACAGTGGCCAGGTCGCTGAGTGATGGTGTGCCTCCATCTGTTGCCTCCACTGTCAGATAAAATTCATGTGCTGTTTCGTAATCCAATGGCTCGATCACAAACACACCGCCTAGGAAAAGCAGGACAATGTGTAATTCGGTTAGAGGAAAATCTAAATCTTTAAATATTTATTTTTAAATAGACCATTTCAATGTGATCATGTCATTGGACCATGAACATTTCCTGCTTGTTATAAAACTATTTAATAACTGCAAAAAGAGACAATTAAATCATAACACAATGTTAAAACCGCTATCATAACATTATTTATCAATATGTGGCTCTTTTTTGGATTCTCGGAGGTTATAACAATTAAATATGTAAAACAGGAAATACGTTAAAACCATTGGTTTCGTTTACATCCCTCAAAATGGTCTACAATTAAAGAGATAAACTGAAAAGAGCAAAAATAATAATTATTAGTATTTTGTTAAAATTAACAATTGAAATGTTAATAAATTAATTAAATGAGTGAATTAAAGGACGAATGAATTTAATAAATAATTACACATAATTAATTAACTTGTCAATAAATAAATGAAAAAAATAGATAAAATGAATAAATTAGTGAATATGTGCATTAATAAATCATGAATGAATGAATAAAAATGAAATAAACGAAAGTAAAAAGAAAGAAAGCATGAAAATAAAATGGATACAATTAATTAATTATTAAAATGAATGGATAAAAAATTTATTAATAAGAAATAATTATATATGAATGTAAAAATTATTTTAAAAAAAAGCAGCAAAAAAATTATCTTTATTTTTATTTATGTTTGATGCAACAGTTTCAGAAAACTTATGTTTCTTATTTTCACTATTTAAATGCTGCCACTAAATCTCAGTCAGCCACTGTGGTCACCTGTTTGTGGGTCGACGCGGAACGCTCCCCTCTCATTTCCATTAATAATGGCATATGTGATCTCTGTTCCTGCTTCTGTGTCTCGGCTGGCAGCGTGAACCCGTAACACCTGAGTGCCCACTGGGATGTCTTCAGCAACGGTGGCAGTGTACTCGCGACGCTCGAACACTGGAGGATTGTCGTTGATGTCCAAGATGGAAACACTGACAGTTGTGTGGGACGAGAGACGGCGAGGTGACCCCCGGTCTGTGGCTTGGGCACGAAGGGTGTAAAGTGACTGAAGCTCCCTGTCCAGAGGACGATCTAGTCGCACAACACCTGTCTCCTCCTCGATGGAGAACACACCATCAGCAGAGTCCAGCAGAGAGTAGACGATCTCTGCATTAACACCTAAAACACACACAAATCAGAGTGAGATTAATATTGACATTAAGGATGAAATAGACTAATTACACTGCAGCATTGTTGAATTGCTTCTTGATTCTGATAATCTAACACATGTACACATTCTTAAAGGGATAGTTTACCAAAAAAATGACAATTCTGTCATCAATTACTAATCCTCCACTTGTTACAGATCTGTTTACGTTACTTTCTTCTGTTAAACACAAAGGAATATATAATGAAAAATGTTGTAAAAAAGCAGCCACTGACTTCCATAGTATGTTTTGTTCCTACTATGAATGTCAAAATGGTTGATGGAAACGCCAAGATGCACATACATTTTGAAATAAAATTGTATGCACATAACTGAGTAGGATAAACTTTTTATTCGATAAGAAAACGTGCATAAACTACAGTGGAAACCAAACAAATTTTACAGAACAAATTCCAGTATGTGCATGTCGTGAAGTCATGTGAAAGTCATGTGATTTTGTTATAAGAAATCATGTGATGATAAAAATGTGTGTGAATGGACAAACCAGCAGCAAATTCTTTTTTTACTTTTGATATTTGGCACCAGTTAATCAGAAAGTGACGATTTTGGATGGAAACGTTGCTTTATTCACACGTCTTTTATGTGATATTCCAGTTTTGCGCATTAATTTAATTCACAAACATATCGAATGGCTGTTTATTCTCAACATTCTTGAGAATATCTGGTTTTGTGGTCAACAGAAGAGATTAAGGGGCTGATCACACCGAACACGCTTTTACGTTCTAAAAACGCGAGATGAACCGCAATGCCTCTTTGTTGACAAGAAAGTGTTGCTGTTTATGTTGTTATAATTTTAGTATTTAGTAATATTGTGAAATTCAAGATTTGTGAAGTCATACAGCTCCGGATAACTCAAAACAGCGACCCCAAGTCTCTCCTCCATCTTCAAAAGTCTTCGCAGTCATTTTGACAACACAAACAATGCAGTCTCCTCAACGGAAACTCTGCCTCTGCTTTCATTCGATAGGAGAATGAAAAAGACGTGACTGACGTAAGGCACTTTTCTGTTTCAACTGCACAGTGAGCAGCGGCAAAAATGCGAGCCACAGAAGGCGGTCAAAATGCAAGGTGCGCAGGGCACATAAACAGTGTGCAAAACGCTTGCGGCCATTAGTAAACCATTGAAAACAGGTGCCTCTCAATGCATAAAAGCGTATTTGGTGTGATCGACCCCTAACAAACATTTAAAACCACATGAGTGTGAGTAAATGGTGAGAAAACTTTATTTTTTTCGGTGAACTATCCCTTTAACCCTTGTGCATCAATGTCACAAAATGTACACAAAGTAAATTTTGAGTTATTTTTTACATTTGACTAAGGCTAAGCTGTTTTTTTGGAGTATAACAGTCAATTAAAAGTCAATTAGACATGTCTATGTTTCTCAAGTTTCTATTTTAACATATTTTGTGGTATTTATTCTTGTGATTCAGTGTCACTCACATCGTCATTCAGCAATTTTTTTAAAGTTCTGTTTCAGACATTTCTTGTCATCATCATGATAAAGGGTTGTGTAAAAACCCTGATGCTAAAACTATGTGATAAATATTAAGTTGAAATGACCAGCATTAATCTAAAATCTTTAATGCCCTTTTAGCTGTCTTAAAAAAAAACCCAAACATTTGAATGCTGGTGTAATAATACAGCATCAGCAGCTATCATCAGTTATTCCTGTATTTAAATGTACAATTGAAAACGATTTGTGAGTGTTTTCCTGACCTGTGGTTGCATCACATTGCATCATATTTCTTACTAAGAAAGACAATCCATAAAGACTGCAAACAAATCAATACATTTTCCATATTAGAAAGCTTCCATACCAATGACAAAGCCTAAAGCAGTCATAATGATTTGCAAGAAATAACCTATACTGTGTCTCTGTCTCATTTAGTCAAATATAATGAGTAATAAATGGATCCTACAATAGACTTCATAGTGAAATCCTCTGTTTTATTTACTGCATATTAAGTAGTGTGAGTGAGCAATACTTGTTGTATTGGGGAAGGCACGGACACTAACAAATAAGATGAAGATGGAGCACACTAATCCCTCTAATGCATTTGTTGACTAAGCATATTTGTGGCTTGTGAGTACAATCCTATCTGCCAAGACACACTCTCTTATTACAGCCAGTTAACACAATCTTTACAAAGTTTCACTCAAGCCAAATTACTAGAAAGCAGTTGTTCATGACAGTTCAATACAATGCAGCTCTATTGATCAATGAATATACTTCTTTTTGAAGTCTATAGTGCCAAGTGCTTTCTAATGGCAGTTAAAACATGTGACTAATGGTTTGAAAGTACTGGCATTGATGCTGAAATATAAGGTAAGAATAAGAGATTGGTTGCGTCTAGGTTTGGCTTAAGTGGAATATAGTCTGGAAAGTACACAGAGCACACAATGCATCTGTTTCAGGATAGAGAGAACAGAACAAAAGGATACGACAGGAAAGCATGCAAATGGAAACTGGAGTGATTTCAGTGAAAGTGAATGACGGAGAGAGAGAAAGACATAGCGGTTTGTGTTCTCTTAGATTAAAGGTGCTGCCCCGCTTGACTGAGAACATCATATGTGCGTGTTGGTTTCCTCTCAAAAGTAATAACACAACAGATGGACACCGGCGGGTCACACTGTTGCAAAATTGGAGAATATCTTGGAAAACATACTTGCATGTGAACACAACAGTCATTGTTTTCCATGCTAAAAAAAACTGGTTTGAATATGATTTCACAAGGGCGAGTAGAACTAGAAAGTTACACTTGCAAAAGTAAGGTCATGGATAGGTCCACATGGAATCTGTGCACTCAAAAATCCACAGATTTATGAAGATTGTTGAGCCTGTCATTTCATCTCAGTGGTGCCCAAATATGGTCCTGGAGGGCCGGTGTCCTGCAGATTTTAGCTCTAACTTGCCTCAACACACCTGCACGGATGTTTCTAGAAAGGTTAGTAAGAGCTTGATTAGCTAGTTGAGGTGTGTCTGATTGTGGTTGGAACTAAACTTTGCAGGACACCAGCCCCGCAGGAACGAGTTTGGGTTTATGAGTATGCTTATTAGGGCTGGGCGATAAAATCGCTATCTGTATTTATTGACCGAATACTATTGTCAATATCGATTAAAAAAAAGTTTGGTATGAAGCACTTTAGTTTTATTAAAATGTGCCAGCTTAGCACGCTCTTGAAAGCATTGCCAATAAGCTTAGGGTGTCAGTTTATCATTTCCAATGGAGGTTGCGCATTGCAAAACACGCATATGGGAGCGACGCACATGTTGTGCATCAGTACATGTGACGCGCGCGGATTTTCGAGGTGCACCTAGTTGAAAACATATCAACTTTTCATATGCCACATGCTCACCGCGTTTCATGTAAGTAGAACTAACCAATCTGCTTTACACTTTGTATGGAATATACACATTCAGTGATAACGGCAGACTAATACACGAATTACCGTGTTTGTAAACACTCAGGATGCGCCACAGTGAGGTTGCAAGAAAAACCGGGAGCGCTAGCATTTACAGCGAGGGAATGACATCCGATGCGGTATAGAGTTTGTTGTTGTCTTAGAAATAAGTTATATTGATTACATATTATATATATTATTTACATAATGCTTTCAGCATATTTTAACAGCTTGTCACCCAATGATAAGCACAGTTATTCGGCAAAATTAACGTTAAAGTGAGCGGCATTCGTCTGACAGGTCTATTTGTGATAGTACCCTCCCAATGGATATAGGTTGAGACAAAATGGCTAGGCATCCAGCCCCGAAATATACAACTATCTCATTGAAACCCCAAGGGATTTGCAAGAGAGAAGTTAAAGACCTACAAGTCTTTGAGTCCCAACAACTGTGTTCTGTGTGGTCATGGGCAAGAAATAATGTTCCATGATTACCAGATTCAAAACTTTGTAGTGCTAAAAACTGAGGTTCTGCCGAGCCAAAAACAAGGAAAAAAGATGGAGCATACAAGGCCTGGGTAATCATCAACAAGCAAAACAACTGCATTCTGGCAGTGACCTGCACCTGTACGGCAGGGTATGTGAACGCACATGTTTACATTTCATTCTAAGCATTCTGTGTCTGCAGTTTAATTCACCAAATTTAACTGTTTTTACTGAAATCATTGCTGCAATCAAAAATGAGTAATGTGTATGATTCAGTATAGCATGAACTTACCTGATAGGAAATGTCAACTGCAGAGTTAAACATTTTTAATTAGGTCGTCACTCGATTCAGCTCCCTTTTAGCCAAAGATGTCTGCGGTTGGCATTAAAAGCAGTGTGGTGTATGGTAAAAAGTTATGTTTTTCTATTTTTGGACTTTGGCATTCTACCGCACAACACGACATGTTTGCTATAGCAACCAATCTTTTTTACAACAGTGAATCTGTGTGATGTCATGTGTGACGTAGGTTGGTAATTCTTCTATTACCTCAGACAAACACAGCACACCCAATCATTTTATTTTTCTCCATAAACTTGTTTTGAAGCTGCAGCAATGGTTTGTCTGATTTTCACATTGTATTTCTAAAGTCTTTTTAACATGTTTCTTTGGTTATAAAGAGATCAGATATTTTGTATAAATATTTTTTAAAACAATTGCCTTAATAATGTTCAAATGATTCGTGCACAATAAAGTGTAAATTAATATTTTGATAGTAATAGTTTTTTGGATGGGGTGCCTCACAGCAAGAAAGCCGCTGGTTCGAGCCTCAGCTGAGTCAGTTGGCATTTCTGTGTGGAGTTTGCATGTTCTCTCCGTGTTGGCGTGGGCTTCCTCCTGGTGCTCCGGTTTCCCCCACAAGTCCAAAGACATGTGGTATAGGTGAATTGGGTAAGCTAAATTGGCCGTATTGTATGTGTATGAATGAGTGTGTATGGATGTTTCCCAGTGATGGGTTGCAGCTGGAAGGGCATCCACTGCGTAAAACATATGTTGAATAAGTTGGCGGTTCATTCCGCTGTGGCGACCCCTGATTAATAAAAGGACTAAGCCGAAAAGAAAATTAATAAATGGGTTTTTTGATGTATTTAGATTATATGAGAGAATTTCTGAAGTTTTGTTTACCAAACATGAAGTTCTTATTGATAAAATTTGAATTTTAAACTTTAAATAAAAGTTTAATAGATTATTTTTAATTGTTTTACTTAATTTATAATATTTATAGCTCATACTTCAATCATTACAAATTATTCTGCCGTTTTCTTTTTCTTTTTTACAAAATTCTCAGCAGAAATAGTAAAAAACATCTGAGATTCTGTCTAGAATTGGTCGTCATGGATTAAATTTCCATGGAAATCAAGAAATTATCAAATGTAAATATATACTTGAAATGAAATGCATGTTGCTTTGGGAAAGCTTCATGCCAGTTGCAAAAAATGTACATATAAATATTGTTATTGTTCCGTAAACTTGAGATCTTACCTGTGTCCAGGTCTGAGGCGTACAGGCGAGCCACTGGTGTGTTTATCTCAGTGTTCTCGAATACAGTGAAGGTGTAGGGGTCAGAGTTGAACTGCGGAGGGTTGTCATTTACATCTTCGACTGTGATTTCAACTTCGCTTCACAAAGCGTCCGCCTCCGTCCAGAGCACGCACCTTCATTTTGTGCACCTCCTCTTCCTCACGATTCCAGAGGAAGCAATGTTTTCAGTTCACCTGATAAAACAAGAGCACACTTTACACTGTGTCCAAACAGATGTGTCGAGAAAGTCACAAGATATAACAACTCATCAATGTACTTTTCAAGCATTTTTGTCCAAACTAATTGCAGCAATGGTGCTAAAGGTGAATGTATAGTTCTGTGTCGAGTCCACACAATAGGTCCGACATAGATGTTTGCCGAGTCACATAGCTTTTGCCATACCTTGGCGCAGATCCTGACTTACCAATCTAAAAAAGTTAAGTAATTAACTACCAATAAGAGCAAGAGCTGTGATTGGTTGTCTAGAAAACGTTGATGAATGTGGGAGGAGCTGAGAGTCATGGGAGAGAAGTAAAGTTTGTGGTGTGGGGTGTCGGATGGATACTTTGTTTTGTGTTTTTTTTAGATTAAAGTTGTTGCTGGTTCCTTTTCTCGTTCTTAATTGAATGAGCGTGGGTTTGAGCTACTTCTAAAGGAGTATCACACCCATTACAAGAGCAAATCCAGAGTGGGTCAGTCAGAGTGGGTTGCATCAAAAGGTAAACATTTTTCAATATTTGTTTATTTGTGAATTCACATAATTTACATTAATTCTATTCCAAACCAGTATGACTTCCTTTAGGATTCACCCTATTTAACTGGATCTATATATGTACACTTATTAATATTTAATCAAATTCTGTTCATCATGTAAAATCACTGTTTCTTTATACTTTTTACATCTTTGTACACTTTTTAAGCTTTATAAATAGATGAATCAAAATCTTGCTAAGGCCAATAAAAAATATTTTATGTTGTATTCAAAAATGAACTAGACAAGAGAAGAGGAAGTAAATTATTATTTATTTTATTAATTATACGTTAATATTAGATTAGATTTAGGTTGTGATGTCAGGTGACAAAAATTCAATGTCTAGCCAGCGTCTAAAGATAATGTTATTTTGACATCCAATAATGACATCAAATGATGTTGATATTTGGCTGATTTTAGGTGTAGGAAAGTGACCAAAATCCTCTGAACTCTGAGTTAACATATTAATCCAACGTCAAATTGATGTCAAATACTGACATTTATTTGTCAACCAAAATTTAACATCTGATAGACATCATAGTGGTTACGTCCACACAACATCAAGCTGCAACATTATTAGACGTTGATATTTGGTTGATTTCAGGTTGTATGTTAGACATTGACGTCGGCCTGAAGTTGGGTTCTGACATAAACCAGATTTTCATTTCCAAACAAAATGCAACGTCCCCCTACGTTGGGGTACAACGTCAATCTGACATCATACTGACATCCTGTGCCTGCTAGGATTATATTATTTTTATTATTTATTATATTATTCGTTTGTCATTTTGGGAAGAAACTAACACTGTTCTATAAATTAGATCAAACCTTTTTCTATGCAACCTGTTGCTGCTACCACAAAAAAAATGTTCACTGCTCTCTCAATCTTCATGTCTGCAATCTGCTTTCTGTACATTTATAAAACTCATCTCTTGCTAAAAAAAACAACCTTAAATTTCACTCCCCATCAATCACTGTGAACATCAGCTGGCACTGAACTAATGAACAACACACAATCCAATAACACTTCAAACCATCTCATTGGTCAAGTCAAGAGGACCCTCTAAGAAGAAAAGCAGCACGCGACAGAAACAATCGTCTCTTTCATGAATACATAATCTGAGCCTAATAATTTCAGCAAGCTACGTTCCACTGGAGAGGTCGCTGATTTAAAACTGCCCGTTTGTCTGCCATCTGTTTGGTGTCGACCTTTTATCTGGACCGCATCTCAAGGAGGAATGAATGCAGGGTGTCCAAAATTCCCCCCTCGAAAAGAGCTCAGCTCATCCTTGTGCTGAGCGGCTTTAAGAAATAGGAAAGATTAAAGAAGGAAGGGATGGTGAGAAATGAGAGAAATAGCAAGGGAGGATAAAGTGCAGTTGGCATGTGGGCTGCTCAGAGAGTGAGCAGAGAAAAGGAGGAAAGGGAAAGTCACCCTCAGCAAAGCAGCCGCCAGCTTTCAGGGGTCTGGTTGGCGCGCACGAGAGCACTCTTGGCACCGCTAACTTGCAATAATGCTTCTCTTCTTTTCCACGACCGAACGAAGGGAAAAAGCGAAGAAAATCCTCGGTGCACACTAAACCCACACAGAAGAACAGTAGCGCTCCTTCAGTTTGCGAGCCAGCATTCCCTGCCTTCACACTTGGTGTTATCAAAGAGCCAGTGAGTAGCGCCTTTACAATAGCTTTTGTGTTGTAGCAGTGTGACGTTGTCACCACCCACTGTTGATTTCTGCTCTCTTTCCGCCTGGAACCAATGTTTCATTCACACTGATGAAAGACAGCTGACTAGAGTTAATAGCTGAAATGGGCCAACACTTGCTGAAATGATTTATTAAAATCTTTTGTACGACTACATTTGTCTGAATAAAACAGGCGAGTTAAAAAAACGAATAGAAAAAAAAATCAGTGAATGAATTCAGCGGTGTTCACTATAAAATCGTAATAAAAGCCCAAGGGTGTACATCCTTCCCTGGAATTATTTAAGTAATTAAATTAGAAATTACGGTTTTAAATGGGAGAGGTGTCTGACTGCAGGCAAAGGCAAATAATGTTGAAAATGTTCTGTGTATATGACGTATTTAATCTGTCTTTTCATACAACAGTTTAAAACTACAAAACAAACAGGGTTTCATTTTTAAAGGGATGGTCCACAGTGTATTTTTAAGGCTTGGTTGTGTTTATAAGATGCAAAGCAATGTGTGCTCATGCTTCACTTGTAGAAACGTTCACGTTTTTCATTTTTTCGTTATTTTTTTTTTCATCTTACTTTGATTATATACAGCTACTCAGTTAACATGAAAAAAATTTCCTAGTTATATCATATTGTCATATATCACATGTCATATTTCCTAGTTCCTCTGAAAGGCCTGCCCTCAAGAGACTCTGATTGGTCAGCTAACATAATGTGCTGTGATTCGCGGATTGGCTCCATGTCACGCCCCTACAAGCAACCTGACAAGTGTCTTTCACATATATTCAGAATAAGCAGGTGCATAATGCGCTCTCATATCTTTTGCGAGTTTGTTATTTGAGATGTAGAATGCACTGAAAGTGTCCGCATGGAGACACTGAAAGCGTCCGCAAAGAGAGACACTGAAAGAGTCTGCATAGAGAGACACTGAAAGCGTCTGCATAGAGAGACACTGAAAGCGTCCGCATAGAGAGACACTGAAAGCGTCCGCATAGAGAGAAACTGAAAGCGTCTGCATAGAGAGACTCTGCATGCGCTGCTGAAGATTGTGGATGTTTACAGCGGTTTGACTGATAAATATAAATTTGTGGTGAATTGTGTTAGCGGTGCCAAACAGCATTTCCCATTGTTGAACTTGAGCATAGTATTACAATCAGAGATGTTCTTTATTTTCACACAGCTACATCAACTAAAGTTTAAAAGATGATATCGTAGTAGACCACCCTTTTAAAAATGCTTCAGAAAAAAGTCTCTTCTGCATCTAGGCTGCATTTATTTGATCAAAAATGCAATAAAAAAGTAATACTGTTGTAAAATCTGACATTTGTAATAACCTGCATGTGCTTCAAATGGAATCAATTCTACATTCTATTATGTTTTGTTTGTGTTTTTTTCTATTATTTGTTTTGTATTGATAATTTCAGTTATAAGGCAGCATAGTGGCGCAGTGGGTAGCGATCTCGCCTCACAGCATGAAGGTCTTTGGTTCGAGCCTCGGCTGGGTCAGTTGGCATTTCTGTGTGGAGTTTACATGTTCTATATGTTTTCTCCGGGTGCTTTGGTTTCCACCAAAGTCCAAAGACGTGTGGTATAGGTGAATTGTGTAGGCTAAATTGTCCATGGTGTATGTATATGAATGGAAGTGTATGGGTGTTTCCCAGTGATGGGTTGCAGCTGGAAGGGCATCTGCTGCATAAAACATATGCTAGATAAGTTGGCAGTTCATTCCACGTTGGTGAACCCTGATGAATAAAAGGACTAAGCCGAAAAGAAAATGAATGAATGGATGAATTTCAGTTATGTTATATATTCATATATACAGTAAATCTTAGTTATTCATTTAGTCATCCATTTATTTCAATAATTTTTTAATTCATTTGTGTTTATCATTTATTATACTAATCATTTATCGATTTGATTTCTATATTTGATATATTTCTTATTACTTGTTCTGCTTTTAGTGCTTTTTCCATTGTTTAGTCTTATTTTGATAGTGTTTCATGAAATGTTCTTCTTCACTGATATGAGATATGAGGGTATGTCTCTAATTCAAGGTCTTGTGGCCTGATGTATAACAACATGTGTTATGTTTGTGCTGTTCAGACGAAGTATGAAACCGCACCGAAACACGCAACTAAGATTATTGAATAAACTCTGCTCTTTTATTATCATCACTTCGTCTCCTGCTTCTGCTTTTCGCTAGCTTCTTTCCACAGTCGACTCCTATATTGATAGTAGACTGCTAGTTCACTTGAATACTGGTTAACAGGTATGGGTATTGTAAACTCTGCTGACTTGTTGTCCAAATACCTGGAGAAACTGACATTTCCTGACAAGATCTGGTGTCCGGGGTTTGATCTTATTTATCTGGCGTGGAGACTGTGATCTAACACTGTGAAAGCAAAGCTCCATTTTGGTGGGTATTGCATAATATTCACATAATGAACAGTAATTTTGATCGATTTCAATATGAACAGGAGTATTAATTTCTTTAAAAAACTATATAGGTGTGTGTGTATTTGTGTATACATATATGCAAAATTGTAATGATATATTTTTTTAAGCCATTTTATAATTCACAAAATACTGTAGGATTGACACAGCTCATAATACAGATATTACAATAGGGAACACAAGCAGACATGGGACCACAATCAAATACCCATATGCAATTTTAAAAATATTGTAATATGGATCACATGTGAACTTTAATATATACCTGTCTCCGAGTCAATGCTAAAGTGCTCTGATCCAGGCCCCAGCAGCTCGTAGGAGATCTGAGCATTGGAACGGATGTCAGCATCTGTGGCAGAGACTTGCAGTATGAGCCTGCCGGCAGGGGAATCCTCTGGGACCCTTTCCATATAGAATGACTGGAAAGAACAGACAGAGAAACATGTGATACGCAGAAACATCTTCACAAATGGGGTGACAGGACCAAAAGAGAGAGAAACGAAAGCATAAAGGAAGAGTTTGGTGGCAATTCTGAAGCCAAACTGGCTAAAAGATTTTCACTGCGGGAGTTCTATTAAATTAACATTATTCAAAATGAAACACAATAAGTAACAGAAGCACATTAGCCCTCACAAAACCCTCTCACAGAACAAAATCACCCTCTTTGTTTCTTAAATGCTGCATTTCACATAAGGACCTTTTCAAATCCCTCCTGACATTCTCTCTTTCTCTCTAAGTCTCGTCCCATTTAGCATGCACAGCGGGTAGGCAGAGCCCTCCCCTTAACAGACAGAATCAGACTACATGACATTTGCTGCAATGCACTTCCCACACACACATACCCACAAAACTAACATTCATACCTTCTCACAAATTGGGCTGTTGTCATTGGCATCCAAGACCTTGACTTCAACCACGGCCTTGGCTGTGAAGGTCCCATCAGTGGCTGTAATGTTCAGCAAGTAATTGTCCTTCTCCTCCCTATCGAGTGGTTTCTGCACTGAAACCTTCCACTCGCCTTGAGTATGCTCAATGGCAAACTGTCCCAAGGGGTCTCCACCTTTAGAGAGCAAACATGAGAAATGCCAGTCAAACTAATGAACATAAACGGCTGTTAAAATGCCTCTATATTTGTGTGGTTTCCTGTTGTGTGCTTAGCAGCTATAGTAAAGGATCAAACTATATCCGTTCATAATTCACAGGTTTCACATCTGTACAATTAGCACTCCACAAGCTTTGATTCTTGTTTGGTTGGACTTTACATTATTAACACAAAGCATCTATGTAAATAAGTGGCAGTGTGACTTGCAATGCCAATTTCTGTCATCACTCTACGATCATGTGAAGATGACTGGATGTAATTAGACTGTTTTCTATGCCACGAAATGCTCATCTCATCTCCAGCTTGGCATCAACGTTCATGCTAATTAATTATCACCAGAGCTGAAATATTCCCGCTTGGTTTTAGAAGCGACATTGGGAAAATTATAACATTTCCGATTTAGAATGTCTATATATTCTTTAAACAAAAATTATTTTTAATCACACATCAAAGAACAGTTTAGAAATAGAACCTAAAGTTCGTTGACGGTTAAAGGTAAAGAGCCTGTGAGTTTGGTCCAATGTTAAGTCAATGGGATTTGAAGTCCCTACACTTTAAATGGAAGTTTCTTCACCATTGTAAATCAATGGGAAATTTGGGGGACTCTTGCACTCCAGAGGTACAGCTTACACCCCAGTTTAATATGTAGATTTACACAGCTTGGCTGCCTCTTTAATTGTGGAAGATCACGTTTCTAAGAATTTCTCTTTCAAAGTTATGATGCGTCAAATTTTGGTCTACTATTAAGTCAATGGGATTTTTCTGAGTCTTCCGGGTCAGATTCTGGAAAACTGAAAGCCAGGTCAGTTCAAAACGATAAAGCAACTTGAGTTAGACTAGTCTAAAGGTCTGGCCGAAGTTGGTGGTCATAACATTAAAGCCCTAGGAGAAGGAGTGGTAAATGTTTGGCTCAGAAAAAGGAACAATAATAAGTTTAATAGCATAACAATATGACGTATACAATTACAATATAACAATACAATTACATCCCCACAAATTGTCCATTTCTAAAACTTAAACAAATTATTCCATCATAAAACAGAATTTAAACCATTACTTTCAATTCACATTAAATGGTAATGACTAAAATTAAACAAGATGTGTAATACCTGTAATGAAGTAGCTGATTTGCTTGTTATTCTCCTCTGTGTCCAGGTCTGTAGTGCTAAGAATGGCAATGACTCCACCAGGTGGGTCGTCTTCGCTTACTGTGCCCTTGTAGATCTCGGCTGTGAACCTCGGTGGATTGTCATTCACATCTACCACTGTGACATCCACCCTGGTACTAGCCATCAGCTGTACTTTGTCTCCACGGTCGGTAGCCAAGACTGAAACAGTGTATTTATTTCTTGTCTCACGGTCAAGTTCCTTTAATGTGGTAATCCAACCAGTTTCACTGTTTATGGCAAACAACTCTGCAATGTCCCTTGTCTCTTGGTTGGCATCCAAATTGTAAACCACATGACCATTAGTGCCCGAGTCCAGGTCTGTGGCCTTTACCTGTATAACAGAGGTACCTCCTGGTAGATTCTCCACAACAAAAGCTTCATAAGGGTTTGACTCAAAGAGTGGTCGATTATCATTGACATCCTTGACCTGAATGCTAATGTCCACAGGGGAGACAACTTTGCTTCCATCATATTCACTTTGGGCTTGTAGAGTTAGCTGATACCATTTGGTGCTCTCATGGTCAAGCTTCTTGTCCAGCTTCAAAGATCCTGAGCTGGGGTCAACAACAAATACCTCATCCTGGTTGCTCTCAGGAGTATTCCCTTTCACCAGGCTGTAAAAGACTGGCTGATCACTTTCGGCCTGAATAACATCTATTTCTGAACCAAGAGAAAGGTCTTCTTCTATGGCAAATCTGTAGTGGGACTCTATGAACTTTGGCACTGAGACCTCGGGAGCAAGAATTTTGACATAGACAGGAACAACAGAGGACTTTGTGGGATTTCCACCATCTTTTGCTCGTACAAGAAATGTGTACAGTTGGTTCTCCAATCCAATGAGGCTTTCCTTTGTTATAATGACACCACTAAACTGGTGGATTTCGAAATTCTCTTCAACATTGTCTGCATCAGTTTCAATAGAATAGGTGATATCTGCATTGCTCCCTTCATCCATGTCTGATGCTGCAATCTTAAGTATGGTTGTTCCTCTTGGCACATCAGAAGCAACATTAACTCTGTAATCAGCAGCTCTGAACTGTGGGGCATTATCATTAATATCGGTTAAGATCACATTTACAGTGCAGAAGCCAACTTTGCCACCACCGTCTTTAGCAATCAAAGAGATTGGAATCACTTTCTCCAATGCGTTCTCTCGGTCAAGACTTTCCAAAGTAAAAATCTCTCCATTCTCAGAGATTGAGAACTTGTCTTTAGCAATATCATTGACTATATGGTAGGTAAGTCTTCATATGTTCCTGAGTCATCATCTGTCGCTTGCGCTTCAGCCACCAGTGTTCCAACAGGTGAGTTTTCAAGAAGCTCGACCACATAATCCACCTGGTTGAAGGTAGGATTGTGGAAGTTGGCACTAATAACATTGACTTTCACAATCGCTGAACTTCTAAATACACCATCTGACACAGACACATTGATATTGTAGAGAGATTCCATGTGGGGTTTACGATGATTTGATATGACCAAAGCCCCAGTGTTTGGATCAATTGCAAAGTTTTGTCCTTCATTTCCTGACAGAATTGAGAATTCAAGTTTTCCACTATCAGAGATGTCAGCATCAGAAGCCTGTACCTGTGTGACAAAGTGGCCACGGGTTGCTAGTTCACTCACAGTAGCTTCATAAACATTCTGGGAGAACACTGGAGTGTTGTCGTTAAGGTCCATTACATCAATTAACACCATAACATCACTGGAAAGGGCAGGCACACCACCATCCACTGCTCTTATTAACAACTTATGGGAAGGTTTTTCTTCATAGTCAAGCATCCGAGTTGTCCAGATTGTGCCTGTGTCACGGTCGATGCTAAAGTAATCAGAGCTCTTATCTTTATCTTCAACAAGCTGGTAAAAGAGCACTTTGTTGTTACCAGTGTCAGCATCTGTAGCCGAGACTTCTAATACGGATGTCCCAATCACAGATGCTTCTGAAAGACTTGCATTATAAAGTTTGGTATGGAACACAGGTGGGTTGTCATTAACATCTTCTAAGATTATGTCAACAAAAACTTCAGCTTTGGCACCAGTTAGCGAGTCAGTGGCCCTTACACTAAGTTTATAGGCTGGATGGGTCTCAAAATCCAAAGTTTTTACAACCTGGATCACACCAGTATTGAAGTTGATAGAGAACTGATTGAGAGGGTCCCCTTCTGTGATTGTGTAGACAATTCTAGGTCCTTCAGAGTCATTAGCCTGGATGTGTACAATAGGTGTTAGCAACTGTATGTTCTCTGGAATTTCCAGACTGTAGAAGGCTTTCTCAAACACAGGCATAGCTTTGTTTACAACCATTATTGGCACTTCAACAGATGAGGAAAGTGCTGGTTCACCTCCATCTCTGGCTACAACGGTTATTATGAATTCAGTGTTAACCGAGTCCTTGTCAAGCTTCTTTGTAAGTGAGATTTCACCATCTGTGCTGATTTGAACAAACTCATTCATCTCCTGAAGGTGGTAGTTGATCTCAGCATTTTCATTAATATCAGCATCAACAGCAGTCACCTTGGAGATGATGTGACCCACCTCTGCATCAACTTGTACTAGTGCCTGATAGGGTAAATTGACAAACACAGGTGGGTTGTCATTGACGTCCTCAATTATCACAGTGACAAGGACATGGGCAACATCAGGTGACTTGTCATCTCTGGTCACCTCCACTACAATATCAAATACACCTTGCTCTTCTCTATCAAAAGGTGTGCCTGTGGAGGAGAGTACTCCTGAAGTGCGACTTATTGCAAATCTCTTATCAGGATTCAGAATGGTATAAAACAAAGGTTCATTGACTTGGTTTCCAACTGCCGCAATTACAGCTAAAGTCTTTTTCTGTGAGGAATTTTCTGGCACGAATGCCTTGTATGATTCTTGGGTGAACCGAAGAGTACTCTCCTTATTCTCTCTGACATTTATTTTCACTAAAGATGTTTTAGAAAACCTGCCATCAGACACCCTCACTCTGAGCTCATACCTGCTTCTGAGCTGAGTGACATTTTGAATAGTGATAACCCCTGTGACCGGGTCCATTTTAAACTTCTCTCCAATATTGCCTTCAACAATAGAGTAAAAAAGCCTTGAATTTGGACCCGAGTCTGCATCAGAGGCATTGACTGTGATCACTTCAACTCCTTTGTAAGTTGGCACTAAGACTGTGGTTTCATATAGATCTTGGCTGAACTGAGGTGGGCAATCGTTAATGTCCAGAATATCAATAGTCACATTAGCAGCCTTCTCTGCAAAATGACGGGGAATTCCCATGTCATGGACTTGAACTGAAAAGCGAAACACTGATCTCTGCTCATAATCCAATTCACTGATGGTTCTGATTGCACCAGTGCTAGAGTCAATGGCAAAGTAATTATGGCAAATGGCTCAACAATCTGATAGACAAGCCTTGAGTTAGCGTCACGATCAGTGTCTAAAGCACGTATGACAAGAGGTGTGTTGTCTTTGGTGAGGACTACACTGTTGACTGGAGAAGACTCACTGACCATTCCAGCGAATTGATCTTGAATGAATATAGGCGCATTATCATTTTCATCCCTTAAGTGAATCAGAAGAGTAGTGTTACTAGCCAGCCCGGCCATGTTGGTTCCCTGAATGGTTAGTTTGTATGATGGTGTAGTCTCATAATCCAGAACTGAATGGGTCACAACAACTCCAGAGTTAGGGTTGATGTCAAATGCTCCATTTACATTTCCATCTTTGATCTGATAGAAAACTGATGATTGGCTGTTGGCAGTGACCAGACTTACAAAGGCTCCAGGTAGAACAGTTTCGCTGACTTCAGCAGAAAACTCCTTCTCTGCAAATTTAGGGACGGCATTGTCAGAAATAGTGACAGTTATGTCGACAGCAGCTGTACCACTAAGTGGCGGTGTTCCTTTGTCGGAGGCTTTCACAGTTAGTTCAAATCTGTTCTTGTTGTTACGGTCCAGCTCCTTTGCCACAGTGATGATTCCCAGGACAGGATCAATGGCAAATGAATTGGCTACGTTTCCTAAGGAGGAAATATGACAAAGATGCATCACACAGGCAAAACGGTTTCGATTTTCCTCTTCAGAACTCATTATTTTATATCTTTAGTGTCAAACTTGGCTTTTTCAAAGACTAAAGTAAACAAAAATGCTGTATACATTGATTCAACTAGACAAATCCTTTTTTAGTGCAAATCTGTTTGCTTCATTTATAATGAATATTTGAGTTTGCAGTTAGCTGAACAAAAGAACGTGGCTATATTGCCATAGACTATTCAGCAGCCTGAGCATCAGCCATTCAGTATGTGATCTGAACAATGTTTGCCATCTCTCTCACACTCACAACACATTTCAAATAGCTTCTGTAATCTCAGACATTTCAAATATGTGCATTCTCAAAAGGCCACTCAGCATCATTTCTGTGCTATGCCTTTCGTTCAAAACTCTCACAGTTTGGTGAACTGCAGGACCCTTGGCTGCCATGTTCAATATCTCCCACATTTTTAACTTAAGTGGCTGCATAGCTCACCGATATCCCAAGTTAGAACAAAGATGACATGACAGGCTTTCAAACTTACAGTCTGTTTCTGAAAGTTTCATGTCCAGACATTTCATATATCTCATAAATATACGCAATATGTAGTCTCCTGGACAAACTGGATGAAAGTCAAAAGCAATCAAATCAATCAGATGGACTACCTGACTCAATGCTGTAGATGATCTCAGCATTCTGGCCTTTGTCCTTGTCAAGAGCAGAGACCTGAAGCACTGCAGAGCCGATGGCAGCAGACTCAAACACTCGGCCCACATACGGCGCACCAGAGAACCAGGGTGCGTTGTCATTGGTGTCTTGCACATTTACAATCACACGCACTAGGTTCCTCTTCACAGGAATATCTTGATCTCGTACCTGCAGCGAGGAAGGCAGAAGGGGGGGAAATAAACAATTCTCCAGTTATTTCAAGACTTTAATTATCAGCGTATGTGAAACACATCAAACACTTTACATGCAAGCCCTTAGGAGTTCTGCCTCCATGTCTATTGAATTAAAGGGAAAACAAACTGCCAGGATAGTTTACAATGATGGATGGCTGACTGGCTGAACATTTCTAGCTCAGACAGAAAAATCAATTGTACAGATGAAGCTGTAAAGAAGGTCGCAGACCACATGATCTTACCATGACAGTTAGTGTATGCTGGTGCATGGTTTCATGGTCTAGTCTCTCTGCAGTGTACAACACCCCGGTTCCAGGATCAAGCCTGAACTTTCGTAAACTAAATGGGTCAGTGCTGCTGAGGAGGGTGTATGTTAGCTTGTTCTTCTCATCCTGGTCTGTAGCAGTAATACGTAACACTTCAGTCTCAGGTGGGGTGTCCTCAGAGACATCTACTTCATACTTTGGTTTAGAAAACTGGGGACGATGATTGTTGGTGTCGATCACTTTAATAAGAACCTGTAAAACAAACAATAAAAAGTTAATATTTGAAAAATACATATTTATATTAAATGGTTTCATTAATAATGATATTAAGCACATTTCATGTTACATCTGAAGTACAATACAATGATCAAATTGTTAAAATTCTGTTAAGAATAGCTTTTAACAAGTAACATCAAGAGATCTAGCCTACTGAAATCACTGTAAGAGGGGGACGCCAACCTGATCTCACCAAGTAGGACATGTTCCTGTATTAATGTCTATGTTGATCCTCGAACAACATTCCAATCAGCCAATTAGAATTAAGGGATAGGTTTACTGTTTATGTTAAGTTTAAGCTTACAGTTTATGCACTTCTACATGATTTTTATCCAACTATTTACTATTTATCTCTGATTTTGGGGATATTTTTAGTTATTGCTGGATTTAGGGCTAAGGAATAGGTATTGGTTACATTTTCGAACAAAAATTATGTTCCAGGATCAACATAGATCCACGATTGCACCGTACATCATGACATGCAAGAAAGGAACAGAAATATGGTAAACAAACATTTTTTTCAACATACTAATGAAAGTTAATTTTTATATATCATTTGGCTATTACTATAGTATGCTGCTTTTGTGTCCGAATTCATGTAATCTAACTGCAATGCTAGATGGCACAGGTCCCACTGTCACTAACAATAAAAAAACTTGATTGGATGATAATTTTACTCTTTAAAAGATACCATGACATGTACAAGTTTTTAAGCTATTTTCTCATAATATAAAGTACTAAAAGTAAGATACAAGCACTAAAAGTAAGATACAAGGAAAACACGATTAATTTCATAAGTCATAACATTATAAATAGCCATGAAATACAGGACAGCACAGGAAATCTGTGGAAAATCTAACAAAGCAAATTAGCTTTTTAATTGGAATGACTGTTAATTGTCTCTATATTTTTATATTTGTACTGCAGAGGCTTTCAAAAGGATGAATTAAAAAACAAAAACTTATTTCTTTGTGCCTGTCAGCTTAGGCAAGCTGTTACCCTCTTAAAAGGAAGTTGTGTCTAATTTATCCCCTTTAAAGCACTGCCGTCTGTCATCAAAGCGCTGCTTTTCTAACAAATGAATTGCCTTCAACAATATATTCCGAGACAATTACTACTAGATCTCAAATCATCTGCTGGCATAAGGTTATGCATAATCTGTAGGTCTTGCTTTGTTTGGAAGTACTATGAGAGCTATGTGCAAACTTGAATTAAAATGATCTGCTTGTTAAGATATGATGAATTAATACTGCTCCTACTTCAGTTTATCCCATGTGCACTGTTCAAAATTACTACCCTTTTGTTATGTTTGGAATGAAAACATCCACTGAATTAAACTGCTGTAAAAATGCATCAGATACATTTATTTTCTTCAAATTTGAGTCCCGATCAAATTACTAAATGCCAATTGCCAATTTCATAAATGATATCACTGATTTGGTGAAAAATGTCCTTAATTTTGTCCCATCTCCCTAATTTACAGTTGGTTTTTGCCCCACTGACTTCCATTATATCCACATTTGATGGTGCATAAATACGCAGTCTTTGTTTTTATTTACTCCATGTAGTTCTGAGAGCTGAGATGCATATTTTGATTTTCTGACACATCAAGGTAAGTGCATAAAGGACACTCTCACACACACACACAGATACATACACTTTAATTTGCTGTTGTACTTCATAAAAAGGCCTTTCTAAAGGGTTAATGGGGCAAACAGATGATCAAAAATAAAAATGACAAATTTGACCTCTTTCCAACAGGGAAAACCACCAACAATAAAAAAATGCATGATTATATGGTTATGGTTTTGCAATCAAAAAAATGTGGTTATGTGAAAGTCAATGCGGCAAAAACAGCCACCAACAGTAAATTAGGGAGAAAAAATCAATCAAAATCAATGGATCAAAGGCAATGTTGTCTCACAAGTCCAAGACTGTGATAAAAGGTCAAATAAAATCTAGTCCACAATTACTCTTTAAATTGAAAATACGTCATTTTGTTTTTTCACAAAACCAGTGACATCATTTATGAATTTGCCAATTAAGGGTTAAAATCCTGTAATTTTCTAAGCAATTTAGTAGTTTTGATGAGGATTGAGGTTGATTAACAGATTTATGCAAAGAAATTGTGAAAAATATATTTATCTGATGCATTTTTACAGCAGTTTAATTTAGTGGATGTTTTCATCCCTAACATAACAATATGGTAGTAAATTTGCCCAGAGTGTATCGTTGAGCTCTTTAAAAATTCAAAGCATTTCTCAAATATGTGTCATAATAAGATTTGTCAGCAAAAATCATTCTGCTAACTGAAACACAGAAAAAGTTATGGCTATATTAAGACTCAAAATTACCCCAGAGTGGATGAAAACTTCCACAACAGTATGTAAGGGTTAAGTGAGAATCCTCAACCCCTCTTTATGAACACTATTTATTTTTAAGCACGTCTTTAAGATAAGCTTTAGCCAGATGAGATTACATTAAAAAGATAAGGTTAATCTCAAGATTTATTTATTTATCTTAATTTATAAGTGTTTATTAGCAAGGTTTGTTGTTTGCTTTTGGGATCTGATAGAGCCTTTTAAACAAAAACAGCAGTGCATGATGCAGGACTTCAAATATCTAAATATAATCGCTGCTATTATACATCAGCTACATACAGTAATTTTAAATCAACAGACTACTAGGTGTTCAAGCAATAAGAACATACTTTTTACCTTCTTCCTCTTATTTTATTCCTAATTTATGTTTGCTATGCCATGCAACCCTCAGGGAATCAGAACTCAGATCATGTGTGCTTTGATTTTTAACCAATCAATACTTAAAACAAATCGGGCAATCATTGAAAGCATGCTTACTTAAGGCTTACTATCAAAATGTTAGCAAACCGACATGAATCCAAATGAGTTGTGGCTGGTTGTGATAGCACTGCATGTTGACATTTTCTTTGGTGAGGAATGATTGTATCGGGAATGCAGAAGGATGTTTCATTAACGGTTTAAAGTTCTACAACCAGCGAAATGCCAAGGTTATATTACTGCATACTTATGAGCATTTTGACTTTTTAGCAATTCTCAGTACACACACTCCTTATATGCAGGCTGATGCATGCTGACAGACAAAAACATACACTGTTTTTTTACTTTTAAATCAAAGTATCATCCATCTATTAGCCTTCTGGATATGATTTGTGATATTGAAATATCCAACACAACCAGATATGTGCGTTTCAGAATGTGTGTGTGCTTGCATGCTTGTTTTTGTGACATTTCAGGACACAAATTTATATAATGACATGGACATGACTTGGGTTTTGAGGACATTGTCCATGTTTTTATATTTCAAAAGGCTTATAAATCAAACAAAATTATTATTTTTTTCAGAAAGTAAAAGTATGCGGGGTTGGGTTTAGAGATAGTGTTGAGCTAGGGCAATAGAAATACATTTTGTACAGTTTAAAAACTATGGAAACCTATAGAATGTCCCCACAATTTACAAAAACAAAGCCTGTGTGTGACAATTAGCAATACAATAACACTTTTATAAAGTCAAAATGGAGAAACAAAGAAGTTAAATGTATTGTATTGATAGAGTTTACATACATGCCAGCCATAAGGGGGCACTGTTTAACACAAAAACAAACCAAAAAAAGGTTAGAGCTCTGTGGGTACACTGATTCAAACCAGAATCCTCACAAATGGATTGGCCACATATGTGTCCCTGTAGTCACATATGTTTTCAAGTGACTGGTCGGGGAGTGAAAGTTGGAAACTGTAATATTTATGCATTTGTCAGACGCTTTTATCTGAAGAAAATCTAAAACAGAGCTATGACTGGAACGGCTGATTCATGAACACTTTTTTTATAGAAATTAAATCTACATTTTAAAATAATAAAATAAAATAATTTAAGAATCATATTCTCATATCACAGTTTAGTGTCTGTGCCGGAACTGTGACATTGCATTACAATACAATTTGTATATTTGTTCACATTATCAGAGCCTATATTTCATTTCGTTTCATTTTCCTTCAGCTTAGTCCCTTTATTTATCAGGGGTCACCACAGCGAAATGAATCACCAACGTATCCAGCATATGTTTTTACACAGCGGATGCCCTTCCAGCTGCAACCCACTACTAGGAAACCAGAGGCTATATCATTATTATTTAAATAAATAGCTGAATTTTCAGCAACCATTAAAGTCTTCGCAATCCAGAAATAGCATCTATTAGTATTTAATAGAAAGGTTTTGACATAAATAGGCCAATGAAAAGATGTCCCATTTTGGTGTCCACATCAAATTAAATTTGACTTTACATAAACATAGTTGCAAAGTGTTCACTTTTTCAGTTAGGTTCGGTTATAATAAATTGTCACTGTCATTCAGAATAAAGGCTGATTTATACTTCGAGTGATCGGCATGACATATAGCACCTGCCTTGCGGGGTGCCATGCATTTAGAATTCTGCGTGTGGTTTGTGTTGCCCTGCAATAATACTTCCGCCTCGCTAGCAGGCAGTGAGGTTTTTATGTTCCTCTGTGTCGAGTTTCTTTGCTAGTGTTTTGTTTTTTCTGATCGCTACCTTAATGTACAAGTAGCTAAAACTCTCTCATTTAGAGGCGGGAACCGGCGGACGTGCAACAACTTTAATCATAAGGTAAACACAAAACAAATTATTCCATCTAGAGCTCCTTTCATGGGACTCAACACTTGTAAACTCTCGCTCCAACTGGCCCTGCCCACACTGGTCACAGCTACCAAGGCGACCAATCACAGAGCCTGTGCTACGCGTTGTTGCGACGTGTAGTTACATTTTTTGAGAGGTGCGCATCAGTATCAGCGAGGGCTATGCGACTGCATGAAGGCTGCGTCGGACCATACTAGTGCGCTTGACGTGGAAGTATAAATCAGCCTTTACAGAGATACTTATTTTAAAAATCGCCATTCTTATTTAGACCTGTATTATATTGTATTTTAAAATTGTATAAATTTAAATGAATCTTGTTCCAAACAAGCTCAACAAGATTACTGATATCTAAACTATTGTTACACTGAATAACAAAGTGGGTGTCTTTTGTAAACATGGTGCAGGGCTAGTCGTTATTTTTTGCTCAGCAAAATATTTATTTTTAAAAAGACACATTTTCACGCACATTAAAATTCACACCTTTTAAATCTCTGACTAACAAATACTATTATAACACATTGTAGAGAGTGGGGTGAGGCTGAGACCCATGAGAGTGTACTGGTGGCAGGAGTGTTAACGCCTGTCACCTGTGTGCAACACCTGTTTCAATCCACACATCAAAATCTATTTTTTTTATTTTCAGAATTATTTTTTCAGGGTTTTCATCTTTAATGGATAGGACAGTAGAGAGTATTGAAGGAAAGCATGGGGAGCAGAGAGAAGGGGAGGATCGACATAGGACAGCAAGGTGGCAACTTTTATGTGTCAACGCACAAACCAAGTCAATTTAAAGGTATTTTATGTACTTTTAATTATCATTTGTTTGCTTATTTGTTGGTGGCACGGTGGCTCAGTGGTTAGCACTGTCGCCTCACAGCAAGAAGGTCAATGAGTCTAGTCCCGGCTGGACCAATTGGCATTTCTGTGTTTGCAAGTTCTCCCCGTATTGGCGTGGGCTTCCTCCAGGTACTCTGGTTTCCCCCACAGTCCAAAGACATGTGCTATAGGTGAATTGGGTAAGCTAAATTGTCTGTAGTGTATGTGTGTGAATGAGAGAGTATGGGTGTTTCCCAGTGATGGGTTGCAGCCGGAAGGGCATCTGCTGCGTAAAACATATGTTGGATAAGTTGGCGGTTCATTCCGCTGTGGTGACCCCAGATTAATAAAGGGACTAAGCCAAAAAGAAAGTGAATGATTGAATAAATATTGGCCGTAGTGTATGAGTGTATGTGTGTGAATGTGAGTGTATGGGTGTTTCCCAGTACTGGGTTGTAGCTAGAAGGGTATTTGCTGCGTAACATATGCCAGAATAGTTGGCGGTTCATTCCATTGTGGCAACCCCTGATAAAAAAGGCACTAAGATGAAAGAAAACAAAACAAATTAGTTTTACTATTTTTATATTTATTATAATTTTTCATGTGGATGTCAGGATTCAAATTATATTAATGATGGATATCTTATTATTTCATGTAAATTTCTTATATATTATATATATGACACTAAAAACATTCAATAAAAATATTAAAAACAAATTATGTATCTCTGTTGAATGACATAATGCTGTTGTTAAGCTGTTACTGAGCTTTTAACACATAAAAAAATCACAGTAAAAAAATAAGACTTTATATTTTTCAAAACTTCTGACCGAGAAGCATTTATATGATGTTCATAAGGCAACATTAAACATTTTTTTTTCACTTTACAGCATTTATTCCACAACAACATTGCCAAAAATGGCATATAAAAAAGCATAACTGTTAGCTGCCACTTGCTCTCAGCTTTAGATTAGCCTGTGTGGGTGTGAGTGTAGGCAACGCTCACACTTGTCCTGACAGCATCAGCACGTCCCCTGTCCCAGAAGAACATGTTTGGTTTTATCGAATGCCAAAGGTCAAAGAAGGGAAATCTTTGCCTTTTTTTACTCTTGCCTTCTTTTTCACACCTTACCCTGGAGACGTGCCACCTGGCCCTGGCAGCCTGGTGCTTTTTTGTTGCCAGCAAAGACAGTCGACTGAAAGCATTGAAGTAAATAGATGAAGCTTGTAGCTTGTATTTGTTTGCCTGCTTTCCATGATGCTTCAGAAGCAGCACGACAGGCTTCGAGACTTGTGATGTAAATGTAAAAGAGGAAAAGAAAAAAAAACTCAAAGGAGCTCCACTAATGTCTAACACACACACACATACACACGCAGAGAAAGAAGGACAGATGGAGGGATTGGAGAGGAAGTGGCGAGTGAGGGAGTGATTAAAGGAAAAGATCAGAGAGTGTGAATGACAGATGAAGAAGGACGCGAGTGTGAAAGACAGAAAAGACGAAAGACGAGGAACAGAAGAGAGACACAATGAGAAATTAGAGCAAGAGAGAGAGGAAGAGAAGCAGAGAGGAATGTAACACTATATGAAAATGAAGATCTGGATGGTGTGAATGTAATATATACTGTGTATATATACAGCAGATGATCCCTGAGGGTGGACTATTCCAGAAGCCAGCAGCCTACTATTAAAGAGAAATTCCTGTTACACTTATACATGCATTACCTCCCACACACTGACACCATACAGACTGGGTTAAAACCTCTCAGATGCAATATATATGTACACACACGCACACACACTGACGTTTATAACATGGAACATACCAGCACTGCTTTTAGCAACAGATGTAATTTTAGACTTCAGACTAAATTGCATTTTAAATTTGGTCACATTTTAGTCGTCTGAATATTGTTCTGTTGTGCAACCGTAATCCAATTTGTTCAGTTGATCTCTAATGCTTGACCTTCATTAGTCGCCTCAATGGCTCGCTTGTCTCCATCCGAATCATAGACATGCACATACCTTGAAAGCTCTCTCCCAATTACATGCATTCCTTTTGACATTCCTATTGTGCACAATTACTATAGTAAACTCCTGTTCAAATGTTTGAGGTCAATCAGAAAAACTGGTAGGTTTGTTTAGCAAGGATGCATTAAATTGATTAATGTCACAAGACATTTATATTTTTAAAAAAGTCACAAAAGGATTTTCTTTCAGTTTGGCTGTAATATAAATAATTAAATAAATAAATAAATAAATAAATAAGGGTGGCACGGTGACTCAGTGGTTAGCACTGTCGCCTCACAGCAAGAAGATTGCTGGCTGGGTCAGTTGGCATTTCGGTGTGGAGTTTGCATGTTCCCCCCATGTTCGCATGGGTTTCCTCCGGGTGCTCTGGTTTCCCCCACAGTTGCACTATAGGTGAATGAAATAAACTAAATTGGCCGTAATGTATGTGTGTAAATGTGAGTGTATGGATGTTTCCCTGTACTGGGTTGCAGCTGGAAGGACATCCATTCGCTGTGTAAAACATACAGTATGCTGGCTAAGTTGGCGGTTTATTCCGCTGTGGCACCCCCTGATGAATAAAGAGACTAAGCCGGAGGAAAATAAATGAATGAATGAATGAATGAATGAATGAATGAATAAATGAATGAACGAATAAATAAATAAAAGTTTATATTTAAAAATGTAAAAGCTGCCAAGGACAATATTATTAACCCACTTATTTTTTTTCAATTGTCTATAGAACAAAAGACTGTTGTCCTATGATTTGCCTAATTAACCTAACATAATTAACCCAGTTAAGCATTTATACTACACTTCAAGACGAATACTAGTATCTTGCCAAATATTTAA
This sequence comes from Danio aesculapii, assembly GCF_903798145.1. Classification (NCBI taxonomy): domain Eukaryota; kingdom Metazoa; phylum Chordata; class Actinopteri; order Cypriniformes; family Danionidae; genus Danio; species Danio aesculapii. The sequence goes on from NC_079435.1 coordinate 43,510,860, forward strand.
TAAAATATTATGTACTGTCATCATGGCAAAGACAAATAAATCTAAATATTGGGAATGCGCTGTTAAAATTATTACACTGTAAAACCCAGTAAGTTAAAGTAATTCAAACCATTTGAGGAAACTGATTGCAACAAATCATTTAAGTTCAAAAACTAATCCTAATGAGTGAACTTAATCCATTTGAGTACATGAAACCATTTGAGCACAGTAAAACCCAATAAATTAAGAGAACTCAAACCAACTGAGTACTGTAAAACTCAATAGGTTAAGGCAACTCAAACCGTTTGAGGAAACTGATTTATACAAGCTCCTTGAACTGACTGAGACTCTTTTTGAATGAGTATAATTAACTTTCAGTAAGATTTGAGTTAACTACACTCATTTTAAAAATGTTTTTTTTAATAATTTGTCTTTAATGGCCCGTTTCGACTGAGTTGTACGGTATGGTACACTGTAAAAAAAACTAATTTTTTCTAGGGTGCCGGAAAAAATGTAACATAACGACTGTTAAATTACAGAAATTTTAACGTCTGTTATTTTATGGTAAATTTCTGTAATTTAAAATCTGTTATTTTATGGTAAATTTCTGTAATTTAACATCTGTTATTTTATGGTAAATTTCTGTCATTTAACGTCTGTAATTTTATGGTAAATTTCTGTAATTTAACATCTGTTATTTATGGTAAATTTCTGTCATTTAACGTCTGCTCTTTTATGGTAAATTCCTGTAATTTAACATCTGTTATTTTATGGTAAATTCCTGTAATTTAACATCTGTTATTTTATGGTAAATTTCTGTCATTTAACGTCTGCTCTTTTATGGTAAATTCCTGTAATTTAACATCTGTTATTTTATGGTAAATTTCTGTCATTTAACGTCTGTAATTTTATGGTAAATTTCTGTATATTAACATCTGTTATTTTATGGTAAATTTCTGTCATTTAACGTCTGTTATTTTATGTAAATTTCTGTAATTTAATGTCCCCAGCTGCCGGAAGCTCAAACAAACCTTGCCATCATCTTAATGAACAGCCACAAAGCCAAGAAGATAAACCTGTTGTTGTTTACAAGGTAAAAAAATTTCGTTTGAGTGGTTTCACTTTCTCAAGAGTGCTAACGATCACTTGCCGCGCATCTATATTTGAAATAACGAACTTCTTGAGCTTATGATAATAACGTGCAGGTGATTATTGAAGCACTTCTGATATCGTTGCAGAAATGGACAAACGTGAGAGTGAAGCATGATAAAACAGGAGAAGCAAATGATTCTTTCAGCAACCTAAAAGATGAACAAACTGCCATGTTTAACCATTACATTGCCGTTTGGACTATTACTTGGAACTCGGATGGACGAAATTACTTTTTAACAAGAGGTTACATGTGCTGGTGAAGAATAAAAATGAGAGGTTTGTGCTAGCTGTATTTGTTTCGTACTGTTTATGAACCCAAATAAGGCCTAAATATAAGTTTGAGGTATTTTTTATTTGCAATTGGTAACATTTCAGAGACAGTAAGGGTCTGTATGTGTTCATAAATGTTTTATTTTATTTTTATTTTTTAATTATCGCAGACTTGCAATAGGCTATTTTGCATTATCAATGATCTGCAGCTACAATTAAATCCTGTTCATAGAAAGGTTAGTAATAAACATTTATTTATACATAAGTATTTATGTGTATCAAGCATTTGTTTAGGAAGAAGTGCTTCTTTTATTTTGATATGTGTCATTCCGATATGTGAACTTCAAGTGAGAAGGATGTCGACTGCAACTGTACCATTAGCACGCTTTGGCAGTGGAGACACAAGCCTGATAAAAGTGACTAAACCAAACCGTACCATACCACTCAGTGAAAACGGGCCACAATTGTATATTTTACACCGATTAAAAAGGTTATTTTTTTAAATTTACATTTACAGCATATAATAATGGATTAAAAATATTAATGTATATTGTAATATTGCACAATACTCATTGCATGAACATTAGAGATTGTATTTATTTACATTTTTTTTAAACTATTGGAAAAAAGTACTAAACACTGTACATAAATTCAAAAGTTTTGATCGGGTGTCAAAGGGGCTCGCATTTGCACAGTAATTTACACATGCAAATGTGACTAGAGCTTTGAGTTATCGTGCAATTTTCATCAGAGGAAAAACTCACTGATGGTTATTTTTCATCTGAGCGTTCCCTCAAAACAAGAGTAAGAAATCATAGGCAAAAATGGGCACTGTTCACCCAGATCCCCATATTTCTTTGTATGTGACATGTCTTAGGGAAAATGACTTTGGCACAGGCGCAAACACACAGACTTGCTACACATTCTCTCCGAAGGCCTAAAATAGGATTACACCCAGCATACATTTTCCTCCCCCTCTACATTCTTTTCTTCCCTTCCAAAATAATCATAATCCCTCATTGCCTGTCTGAAATGTGGTGCTTTTGTTGAGATTGGGGTGAAAAAGAGATAAAAAAAAAAAGAAAAAAACTTGAAGATAAATGGTAAAAACAATGAAAATAGAGCATGGAGAAGGTCTGGCAAGCCCATGTGGAATACACATGACTTTGATTTAAACAAAGATATGCGGCTCGGTGAGGAGGAGAGAGCTAATCGCTTCAGGAGAGGGTCACTAGACGCACAAAAGGCAAAAGCAGAGACTGAATGCAGATTTGTGATTAAAAACGTGCGCTTGGTGGGTTGAAAGGGTAAACAAATTCATACAAATAAATCAAAAGAATAAATAAAATCCGCTCCTCGTCGGCTGTAATCCGTTAAAGATGCTGTTTTCTTCCAAACGCAAGCGGCGCATGATACAGTTGTGGATATACTCCACGGGTCGCACGCTAAAATTGACTTTGGCTGAGAGAAGCACTTGTTTTGGAACAGCTGCATCCAAACACAGGAGGCTTCCAAACTCATTAGCTGGTCAGTGAAGAAATTAAAGTGGGTTATATTAGCCATCCATCCTTCTCTTGCTTTGTAAGGTGAGATGAAAGCTTGCAGGCGTGCCTTCAATATCGCCTTTTTAATATTTTAACAGCAAATATTTGCTTGATTTGTTCCTTTGGCCTAGTTTCCAGCACCTGCCAGAGCATTTACTGCGGTATTTGAAAGTGTTGAGTATAAACTGACTTTTGTCACTGCTAATTAGCCAGCAAGCGGAAAACTCCTGTCAGGGTGGTCTAACGTACCAAGGACGCCTGCAAAGGAAAAACAAACAGTCTTTCCCGGTCTTCCGAAGGTAAAGCATAAAGTACACTTTAGTTTTTGTATGTGTTTAAAGGTCTGTGTACAGTGTGCGATGCGAAATTTGTCATCTGAACAGCATGCGAGTACTACACACTGGTCATTTTCTGTGACTGAGCACATATTGTGGACACATGCGTATTGAAATATTCTGCAATACTTGGTTTAGAAGGTGTCAAAGCTTAACCGAGCCATTGTTTCACAATGGGAACAGTCAGAACCACAACAACTACTGAAAACAGCAAAAGGAACAGATGCAGCTATCTTCTTAACTGTCACTTTTTTACTTTAAGAGAGTAAGAGTAGACACTGGGCAAGTTTTTTAAGTTGTCATGTGAAGTATATTGTGTTTATGCATGCAAATGTAAAGGTATTGAATATATAAGTATACTGGCGCAAAAAAGTAAACACCTTTTAAATTTTACTATTATTACTAATAATAATTTTATTTACATTATGGTTTAGTCCAAAAATCTGAGAATTGTGCTAAATAAATACATATATAAAATTATAAACATATAAAAGTTATTAAATTATGATTACATATATATATATATATATATATATATATATATATATATATATATATATATATATATATATATATATATATATATATATATATATATATATATATATATATATATATATGATCAATGGGGCAACGCAGTGGCGCAGTAGGTAGTGCTGTCGCCTCACAGCAAGAAGGTCGTTGGTTTGAGCCTCGGCTGGGTTAGTTGGTGCTTCTGTGTGGAGTTTGCATGTTCTCCCTGAGTTAGCAGGGGTTTTCTCCTATAAGGGCTTATTATGCGTTCTCTGTCATCATCTTGTGGATGAACAACATCAACCGTCTTTGTTCTGCTCAGTATGACAGGCTGATGGATGCTGACATGCTGTATCTCAGAAATTATAAATATTTCAAATAAGCACTATCCTTAAAAATAAACTAAATAGTTGCAATCTAAACAACTACATTCTCACCCGAAAAAGCCTCAAAAGTACATTATGTTGTCCAACAGCTGGAATATTTGTCAAACTGTAGTAAGTTTATTCATCTGCTGTCACTTTATGTGGGCGGAGTATGATAGTATGATATGATATGTGTGCGTGATAGTAAAAATAATTAAATTATTATTGCATTTTTTAAATAAATTAGTTGACTGATCTACACACATATACATATGTCCATATATCTACAAGCTGAAATATGCTGTAATAACCCAACAGACATATTGCAGTAATGTAAATTTGGGCAGAAAACAATGCATGTTTTAATAAAGACTATGAAAAATTAGCAAATTTTTTCCTACATTTTGCAAAATATAAATAGTTTTCCTGTTGATTTTGTGTTGAAATGTAATCTGCACATGTTGTGACAGGAACTCGAAAGCAGTTGCCTGTGTTTGATTTTCAGACATAAGATTTCAATAGCCGTTTTTATTACACAGAACTAAACGGAGCAGTTCAGCCGACAAAACTGACATTAGACACGCAATCGCTGATCTAGAGCCAGTTTTTATGCTTTCCATCAAAGCCTCAATACTCGCATGTCAACAAATACAACCGATTCTCGAGCATTATCACCATACCAACATGAGAAACACAAAACAAAACTCAAAAAATGCTACAAAATGTGTGCATAAGCAGGTCCAGTAAAAGCCGGACGCAGTGCGCTGAAGTCTGCACTCTGTGCCCTCTGAATCTGACAACTGTAACTGATTCGACTTGAAAGGTTTCGGGGGTCCAACAATGGCTTCAGATTAAGCAGGGCCAATGGAGAGACGCTTTGAAGAGCTCCAGCGCAAGGACTCACAGTGTCATGTCACTGCTTTTGTGTTTGAAAATTTTATCAATAAGAGCGAGAGCGAGTTGGATTGGGTGGGGGGGGGGGGTCCGTTCAGGATATTGGTGGCAGTTAATTTTGCGTGCAGGAATGTATGTGTGCGCTGGTATCGTTGGCCTCAGTGGTCCGCTTGATCACAAGAGAGATCCGACAGTGTTGCCTAAACATCTCTCAGGAGGGGGTTGGGGAGCCGCTCACAATGCAGGCTCTGTTTGAGAGAGCGAGGCCACAAACATGGCCCTCAACCAGAGAGCCCCGCTCTTCACTGACCTCTTTAGGACCATATGCAAAGATTTACTCATGCTCCGACAGGAAATCAGCACATAAGCTACGCGGCCAGTTCAGAGCTGATATAAATGAAGGGAAGATCAGAGAAAATGTGTGCTATACTTTGTGCCATAACTCACTTAAACACTACAAATCAACTTGCTAACTACTACTAACTTTTAGTTGAAAATATGCATTTATATCTGCCAAAGGTACACATTTCGTGTACAACAAAAATTTTGTGTAGAACAACAAAAATGAAAAATAAAGAATGAAACAAATAGGAAATATACTGGCATTCACTATAAACAATAACAAGATTTTTTTAAATGTATAAAATCATTCAATTATTTTTACTATTACTATACTATTGTTGATTTTACTATTATCTTATTATTATAACTATTATTACTAGCCGGAAGCTAGCTCTCTGCAACTCTCACATGGTCATACACTGAAGTAATGCCCCGGTCAGTACCTGGATGGGAGACCACATGGGAAAGCTAGGTTGCTGCCGGAAGTGGTGTTAGTGAGACCAGCAGGGGGCACTCAACTTGTGGTCTGTATGGGTCCTAACACCCCCAGTACATTGATGGAGACTCTATACTGCTCAGTGAGCGCCATCTTTCAGACGGTTCAGAGGTTGACTCTCTGTGGTTGTTAAAATCCCGAATTTGCCCACTGGCCTCTGTCCATCATGGCCTTCTAACTCCTACGATGGATGCTGCACACTGGTGGATAAGCTACATTATTATGATTTCAAATATAATAATATGTACTCATAAATCATAAAAATAATGTAGTTTGAAGGATAGTGTCAAAGTATAAAGCTGTAATACTGTCAATTAATTACAATTTTGAGGCTGTACTGTGATCATTAAATAGTCTTTTACTTTGCAATCAAATACACCTAATTAATACGCCTAACAAGATTTGTTTGTATATAAACTGAATGATATTTTAGCAGATGTTTGTTTTTTGCAAACCATGGTAAAGATGTAGTCATAAGGGCATATTCTAGTGTAGAAAAATTCCAAAGTAAATCTGTAATATATTTCTTTTTTGATGAAAAGTCCTCTTTTCATCTTTGACCCATTTGCAAAACCAACATGACTGAAAGGCATGATCAATCCCACTGTTCTCATAAGATAAACATATAACTAAATTAAAGCAAGACAGCGAGACTGTCAGAGGAAGCGAAATGAAAGAGCAAGGAGCCAGACGGCTTCATCCTCCTCACACGCTCCAGGAATGAGACAATGGAAGATTCCAGGAACTCTGGCCAAAAACTCTCCGTCCGCCAGGCCAAGGAATGTCTGCCAGCATGTTGTGACGTGAGGTATTTGAAGAACATTCGGGGGAACCTTCAGACATCAAAAAATGTCTACAAAAGCGGAGCTGACTCTAACCACAGAAATTGTCCAAAATGTGCTATTTTCAGAGTCTTTTCCTAGAATGACATTTGATACTTCAAAATAAATGTGTTAAAACAACAATTTTTTTAGAGACAACTTAATGGTTTTATGTTCAATCCACATAAATGTATCAAAAATATGTTAATTTCAATTTATGTTGAGTCAACATGAAGGAATTATGTGGAACCCAACATTTTGCAGAAGACCCATTACAACCCGCATGCACCCAAGATTCTCATAGAAATCAGTCAAGTTTGGTGAAGGAAAAAATCATGGTTTGGGGTTACATTCAGTATGGGGGTGTGCAAGAGATCTACAGAGTGGATAGCAACATCAACAGCCTGAGGTATCAAGACATTTGTGCTGCCCATTACATTACAAACCACAGGAGAGGGCAAATTTTCAACAAGATAACACTCCTCATACTTCAGCCTCTACATCAAAGTTCTTGAAAGCAAAGAAGGTCAAGGTGCTCCAGGATTGGCCAGCCCAGTCACAAGCAATAAACATTATTGAGCTTGTAAGATGAAGTAGGAGGCATTGAAGATAAATCCAAAGAATCTTGATGAACTCTGGGAGTCCTGCAAGAACGCTTTCTTTGCCATTCCAGATGACTTTATTAATAAGTTATTTGAGTCATTGCAGAGATGTATGGATGCAGTCGTCCAAGCTCATGGGAGTCATACACAATAATCATTCTTTTTCCACTACACCATGACTTTATATTCTATACTGTACATTATTTCTGTTAAGTGACAAGACTTTTGTCTAAGCAAAGTCAGACCTTACAAAATCAAGGCCTTTCCTGAGGCCTTTGCTTTTCATATAAGCCACTTCTGATACCAAATGATCAACTAGAAGTCATTATTTGTTGTTCCCAAAACTTGGATAGGTGACAAGACTTTTGTCAGGTGGTGTAAGTGGATTGAACATAAAACAATTAAGTTGTTCCCAAAACAACTCAAGAATCGGGTTGTTTCAGTTAATTTTAAATAAGTAGTTTGAACAAACAACAAACGTGATTTTTTGAGTGTTCAGTGCAGCTTATAGCCCGGATGACACAGAACCTGTACATCCTGTAAAGTCCCTGTAAAGCATGTATTTAAGAACTATAAGGTTTAATAACTGCATTTTGTGCTTTCCCTATCTCGTCTAAAATGCCTTTCAACAGCAAGATGCTGTGCTCCTTTTTTAATCCTGAAGGCTGATATGAGCACAAGCAGGAACGACCTTTGGGACCTACAGTGCCAATGCAGGAATGAGGAAACTCAATTTGGAAAGTTAGAAATGCTTGGGTTGCTGTTCCTTCCTTGCCACCAGCGAAATATACATGCACAAAAAAAGTGAGTCATTTCTGCCCCTCATAGTGATCTCCAAAAAAAAAAAAGAAGTCCAGGCCTCTATGGTGAGCGCACAATGCTCTGCTTCCATAAACACTTCATTAGCAATTCAATTACCTGCGTGCTGACAGATCTGGTGCCATCTGTTGCATTCACCGTCAGGTTGTAATGGGATTTCTGCTCTGCGTCCAGCGCTTGGGCCACAATCATTGTCCCGCTCGCCTTCCCCACCTCGAATCGACTGTCAGAATTACCACCTGTTGAGAGGAGGTTTTCAGCACAAGCAAAATGGACAGGAAATTAGACGGCCATCATCGCAAGTTAGCCAGTTGAAGACAGGAGAGATAGAAAGAGAGAACTGCACAGGTGGCAAAAACCAGTGTCAGGTGTGTGCTTTTGCAGCAACTGTTTGACACTTTGTGTGTGATCACAAAAATGGCTGACAGACATGCAGGCTACCATATCATTGCCTTAGTGCTTAACATATATGACTATATTCTTGTTTAATATTATAAAGCGATAACAAATAAAAGTGTCCACAATAAATATAGAAAAAAATACAAGCAAATATTATTTTACCCTATTCTTTTCTATTCTATTATCATTCATTCATTTTCTTTTTTGGCTTAGTCCCTTTATTATTCCAGGGTCGCCACAGCGGAATGAACCGTCAACTTATCCAACATATGTTTTACGCAGCTGCAACCCATCACTGGGAAACAGCCATACACACTCATTCACACACATACACTACGGACAATTTAGCCTAACCAATTCACCTGTACCGCATGTCTTTGGACTTATGGGGGAAACCGGAGCACCCGGAGGAAACCCACGCGAACACTATACTATATTATATCATACTATATTATATTATTTTATATTATATTATATTATATTATATTATACTACATTATATTATATTATATTATATTATATTATATTATATTATATTATATTATATTATATTATATTATATTATACTACATTACATTATATTATATTATATTATATTATATTATATTATATTATATTATATTATATTATATTATATTATATTATATTATATTATATTATACTACATTACATTACATTATATTATATTATATTATATTATATTATATTATATTATATTATATTATACTACATTACATTACATTATATTATATTATATTATATTATATTATATTATATTATATTATATTATATTATATTATATTATACTACATTACATTATATTATATTATATTATATTATATTATATTATATTATATTATATTATATTATATTACAGTATACTATATTATATTAATTTGATTGTGATGACTTTTTTTTCAGATATTTTACAATAATATTAATGGGTGGTGAAGTAGGTTTGCTAAAAAAATAATACTAATAAAAATAAAAGTCAATGAACAACAACTGTCCAGATTAAAGACAACCAAAGCATTTTTCATTTTATTTTATACAAAATTTTATTGACATTATTTTTTTCTGCAGATTTTTGGACATTATTAAAAGCAAATCAGGTTTCACAAAATATCTGCAGGCCTGTAGCCAGTCTGCTAAAAGGGGTGGTTATTCTTTCTCAAAAAGTGGACCTTTTTGCAGTTATTCACCTCATTTTCTATTTAATCATGAGATTTAAATACTCATTTTAGTGACTATTTAGTTGAATTAACTTGTCGGGTGGTCATCATAACCACATATTTGATGTACCAAAAACATTTCGTAAACATTTACCACAAAGAAACATGAAAAAAAAATATTTTTAAAATACAAATTTATCATAATACATCGTTAGAAAATAGCAATCTGTTAAAGTTTTCAATTAAAAACTGTAGCCTATTATAATTTATTAGGCAAATAACAAACTGGCCTGCACATTCAAATTTTCTCAGTCAGAATTTGGCCATTTGAATAATAAAAATTAAAACATAGTAAGAATAATAATAATAATAATAATAATAATAATAAATAATAATAAAATGAAAATAATTATAATAAAAATAACAATAATGTAGAGCTTCATGATTTTTCTAGCCTCTTTTGAAAAAAGTTCATTTGAATATTCATGGATAACAACAATAGCCAAATAAGTATTTAAATTAATTTTAATATGAGCCGCTTTTGGTGCTTCGCACCTTTTTATTGTTTTTTTTTTTTTTGTTTCTGGAACAAGTTCCATGATTTAAAATAAAAGTATTTTCTTGCACAGCTGAGCTGGGATGTTTGGAAAAACAATTGTTTTCATTGGACAAAACTAATTAGCTGAAGGATTCCACTTTACAATTTATAATGACTTAGCAGTCAAAATAGGACAAATGAGCTCATGTATGGGATAAATATTGGACCCTTGTCAGTGACTAGTGGGTCTTTCGAACTAACCGAAAGCCCCCTCCCTCCACGGCTACGGGCCTGATCTGTATATAAACAGAATAAAAACAAACAACAAATAACTAACAAAAGCATATTGCATTCCTTAGGAGAGGCTTTAACCTTATATCTAAAGCTTTCTTTGATCTTTTATTTTCTAATAGTTAATCCCAATTAAAAGAAATAACATGAAAATCTAATTAATTTTAGAAATAATAATAATAATAATAATAATAATAAAAATAAAAACAATGTTCCCAACAAAAGAAGTGCCCTTCCCATCACAGTGTAAAGTAAAAGATATTAAAAGTAAGCAACATTTTTGACCCTAAAACATTAAAATGTTGTTGCAGAGATAGAATGATAACCATGCACCTATAAGCAGATTAGCTGCTCATTAGTAGATTTTGGATTTGGCACAAGGAAAAGCTAATACTTCATCAGTATTTCAACTTTTTTTGGCATTTAGCATTTAGAGATTGCTGGCAGAAACAAATAAGTATTCAAAAAACAAACATATTTGCCAATAGTTAATTATTTATATTTTGATTAGAATGTTGAGTACACATTCCTCACTTGATTTCAGCAATTTTATGCTCATTAAAAATAATCCGTATTACACCAATGTAGCAGTCACCCTGCACTTATGATCTTGCCAGCAAGCCCTGAATCATCAACTTGATTATATGACCAAACATAAATATAACAATAATAATAAGTAGAAGAAACTATAAAACACACACATGAAAGAAAATGAGAGCACTAGGTCTTCAAAGTGAACAACACTAAGTGCATAGGCTGGCAATGAAAAAAAGCCATTCTTTTTGTATGCACTAGGTGGACATACATAAATCAATTTGATGTAATAGTATAAATGTAACTCTTTCATTGCCAGCTTCTCTGCCCTCAGCAAGAAAGGATCAAAACTTGAGACGTGGTGCAACCAATGTGAAACACTCACGACACAGCACAAGTACAAAAGCACATGACAGATACCATAATGGTAGTATTATGAGATCTGCGGCAGGTACCTTCTGCAGTGCAGTTCAGGTCGCAAGCCATCTGAACGATGTAAAACAGCTCTTTAGCCGCTATGTCCTCTTCGAAAGCCAAGAGGCAAACAAGAGGAAGAAAGCCAAACCCAAACCATTCCAGAATAAAAGGAGAACAGGAGGAAAAAGGAGAGAGAAAAGTAAAGTTTGTCAGTGACAGATTGGTTAAAAGATAAAGGGACAGGAAGAGGATGCGAGTTACGGTAGTATTATTAAGACAGTTCTACTGAGAAGATAAACACAGAGATAGAGCTTATGTCATGCAAAGACATTTCATCTAAAGAGTTTGATTAGAAGATTTCATCAATTCAGCTTGTTAGGATGCAAGTTTGAGCATGTAAAGGCTGTCATACAAACGGCGTACCTGTTATTTCAAACCAGACTGGTGTGTCGACAGGCTCCAGGCTGATGACCCCGAGCATGTGGGACACGGTGTCACTCTCCATGACGGAAAAGGTGTAAAAGGGCTCATCGAATACCAGAGGGACTGTGCTCGGCTCCGGCTTGGGGATCCATTCGATGTGTAGACGGCAGGTGGCCGATTTCTGGGGTCGGCCGTTATCCACAGCTTTAATCTGGAGGGTAAATGTTGAATAAAATGTAAAACCAATAACACAATTGTTTAAAACGAATGAATGGCTTTAGACATTTACATAGCAGACTTTAACCCACCGGAAGTCTTTTATTCACTCTTTGAAAAGTGTATCACGATCAATGATCAGCCATTTCAAGAGTTCACACTTAGCTGATAATCAATGAAGCGTATTTGGCATGCTGTCCCGGAAGAGAGCCCTGAGCTTGTAAAATCCTCGAGCCCGGGGCTCCCTCCCGTTAAAGGGCGAGAGCGGAGTTCGAGCTCAGGTAGGTCTCGAGGACTCCCCTGCTTGTCACCACGTGAGTGTAAACTAGTGTTGTTTTGGGTGATAATTTGGTTTAGTCAATTGGCTATAGTTTATGTTTTTGGACGGTGGGAGGATACCGGGGGACCCGGGGGAAACCCACGCAAACACGGGGAGAACATGTAAACTCCGCACAGAAACACCAACCAGCGCGATAGGAGGTTGGACCAGCGGTGTTCTTGCTGTGAGGCAACAGTGCTAGCCACTGGGCCACCATGTCGCCCTATCGGAAAAAGGCGGAGGAAGTAGGGGTGGAAGGGGGGGAAGCTTCAAGACGAAGATAACTGGAGTGAAAAACTCTGGTTATTTATAGTGCTTCCGTAATCATCTAATGGGTCAGATTACGGAGCTGATGAGGACCCAGCCGTGTTGATCATAAGCACATGATCCTCTCAAAATTAGTTTATACATAAACCACACTTATCTAGGTTTGTTGTTTCAAAGACACTAAGATTTTCTATAATGTTTACATGAAGTCATGACAGTTTTTCTTACAAAAAAAAAAGTAAAATGCTGGTAAAGTGTCTCCACACCAAATGCGGAATTAAGTATTCACACAAGTAAATTATATACAAAGTGAATGCAGATGCACAAAAAGAGTCAAATTATCACTGGGAGGTGTGAATGATGTGGAATGTATGATTTGTTTGCTGTAAACGTAGAATTCACCTCAATCGGGTCTTCTCCATTAAAAAATTTTACTCGGATGGGTGACTTATCTAGAGAGAGCGATGTGGTGCTCTGCATTGGGTGTGAACCCACCATCAGATTAGCTCTGGAATAAAAGTAAATGTGTTCTCAAATAATAAAACGGCAGGGACTGGCAACATTCATTCATTCATTTTCTTTTCAGCTTAGTCCCTTTATTAATCAGGGGTCGTCACAGCGGAATGAACCGCCAACTTATCCAGCACATGTTTTACACAGCGGATGCCCTTCCAGCTGCAACCCATCTCTGGGAAACATCCATACACACTCATTCACACTCATACACTACGGTCAATTTAGCCTACCCAATTCACTTGTACTGCATGTCTTTGGACTGTGGGGGAAACCGGAGCACCCAGAGGAAACCTACGCGAACGCAGGGAGAACATGCAAACAGCACCGTGCAAAATTTATATTAAAATATTCTCATTTGGCTTATTATTCAACGACAACAGTCCCTATCACCATTCAATTAGGTGAATTTATTAAACCAAAACTTTAAAAATCTGCAACATTCCACATTATACAGCAAATTTTGATGATATTGTTGGATTCTGAGAATAATACCCAGTTCAGCATCAGAGAATGCATAGAGCTCTATAAACACTATTAAATGTGCTAGAGAAAAACCGGCAGCAGAACACCTGTCTGTGTTGTGTTTGGAAAGCGACAGATGTTGGATAATGAAAGAATGGGAGGTCTGGCAAAAAAATGTCACCAGCCACATGGGCGGCAGGAAGTTCACTTTCCAGTCATAAAACATCAATCAGATGGCCATTCAAGAAAAATGTAGTGGGTGTCAAATCTGAGATCTCAGGTTTCTGCATTCCAAGACACCTTAAATGCTGTAACTCAAGCTAGTAGGCAAAAACGTAATAAAATAATCTACTAAGATCCACTTTTTTATTCTTTCTAAGAATTAAATATAATTGCAAAGAACAAAGCACGTGCTAGAAAAAATGTGTGCGTGCTTACCGTTAGGATGTCATAATCTACAGCAGAAGAAAGCTTCTTGGAGTAAACCATGCCAGTTTTGGGCTCGATGAAGAACTTTCCTTGTTCGTCTCCTTCTTCTATGCTGTAGGAGATCTCAGCATTAGGTCCTTCGTCCTTATCAGAGGCGATGACGCGATACACAGGATCTCTTTTGAGAGCACGCTCTTTCTCCGGCTTCTCCCGTACAGGAAGTTTGATTTTGTAGACTTTCTCCATAAACTGTGGACTGTTGTCGTTCTCGTCCAAGACTTTCACGATGACTCGGACTGTGGTTGACTTCGCAGGAACGCCTTGATCAGAAACTGTTATCTGTGAGATTGAAGAAGCAAGACTATAAGTGTAAATACTATTTCATGATTATCGGTTTTAGAGTAAACAACGGTACATTTTCTGATGGTTAGCATTACCATTTTAATTATTTTATTATCATGAAAACCTTTGAAAACATTACATTACTGTACATTTACATTACATCTCAAAATTATGATAAATAATAATTTATTAATTTCCCATTTTCAAAAATCATGGTAAAATCCAATAAACGCATGACGCCAACCTAATTTCACCAAGTAAACATGTTGATCCGCGAACAACATTCCAATCAGCCAATCAGAATTAAGGGATATGTTTACCATTTATGTTAAGTTTAGGCTTACTGTTTATTTAACTATTATTCCCCTCTAATTTTGAAGCAAGCTTCTTGGTAGTGAGCTAAGCTATTAGTTACTCTACTCAGCTTAACCACACTAAATGCTACAAGAAATGTAGAAAGCTAAACTAAAAGCTACATGGCAAAAGCTACATCTACATCTATGTACATCTACATCTTTTTTTTTTTAAATCAAAGCAACTTCAATCCAAGTCAGTTCTGTCTTAGTAATCAATAAAACTGCCAATGAAACACATGCAGCATAATTGTTAGGTTCAGTTAATTATAATTAATTAATATACTTTTCCACACAGAAACTATTTACTGGACAGCAAAAACAAAACAAAGAAATCAAGAAATCCTGTGTTGCACATTTAAAATGTTATTGTAATGTATAGTAAAAGAAAATAAATAGGAAATATGATAATAGTGTATAGGAAATTACTAAATGTAAATATAGTATTTACAACTCTGTTAATGAATTCTACCACAAAATATAATATTATTAGTAACTATCGTGAACTAATAGTAATTAACATAGTATATTTTAGCTTTTACTACAGTAAAAAGAAAAATATAAAACTGTAAAAAACTTAACAATATAGGGTATATATATATATATATATATATATATATATATATATATATATATATATATATATATATATATATACACACAAACACCATAGTATCTTGAATATTTTAAATATTGTATTTACATTAAACTACTATATATGTATTTGTTTTACTTTTTTTTCATGTAAGTGCACTTGGGCACATTTGAAAAACAAACATTAACAAAATGTGAAACCAATTCAACTCTAACAAGAGCAAAGAATAAACTTTAAGACATGTACTTTGAGGTGTGGTCAGAAATAATTCCTCTACAGTCATCTTTCCATCAAGCAAGTTTCTGTGTCAGCCCAATGATTGATTGCTGACGTCACCGATCGGAGTGAGAGGTGACAGTAACTAACCAAAAAGTTAGTTTTGCACCATCGTAAAAGATGAAGATAAATTCGCCATTCTAGCTAACATATGGATTTACTTTAATCGGCCAGACACCAGCTCTACAGCTCCGTGAATGGCAGTGCGGTCACTTATTGATCAGCGATTAGTAAATGTAGCTTGTGTGGACGCTACTTTACTACTTGCTTAAAATTTCATTTAGAAAGTAGCAATGCTACTGTCACGCTACTGAGAAATATAGTTAAACTAGTAGCATCACTACCCAACACTGGCTAAATAAATACATATTGTAAGTGTAGGATTGCAAGATGGATGGAAAAACAATCATATATACAAATGAGATGATATGGGTATAATCTTAAACCCACTTAGGTGACTAGTTGTTCTGGCAACTCAATGAGTAGCTGTTTGTAAAAAAGTATGCACTTTTGCACATTCCTTCTTCAAAGTTTGATTTGTTTGGAAAGAAAGCTTCAGGGGACTGCAAGAAAACCCTGTAATCGAGGGGGCGGAAAGATTCATTCAGTCAGTTCTAGTTTTCTTCCTCCCTTTCATGTCAAATAACCCCGAAACCCGAGAGAGTCGGTGTCATAATGAACATTTTCAATTAGAGTGACAAAATGAGCGCTACTAAGAGAGCTGCACAGGACAATAATAGAACACGCTCAAGAATATCTGACACGAGTGATTGAAAACCTTCATTATACCGAGTGCTTCAATCAATCGCCGTTCAGAGGTAAAGAAAAATCTCCTGTTCGGAACACCTGGGCAAGTGTTCCTATCTAAGTCAATTGGCTGACAAAATTGAAGTAATTCCCCGTGTGCTTAGCTGTCAAGCAATCTTTTCAGAGGCGCGCAGAAAGGTGGAGAAGGGTTTCCGGGGGTGAGAACAGACAGTTATGCAGTTCTCTATGTGACTGCGGAATGACGTTTCTCCAAGATAATTTCTCTTTAATGACAACTGATGAAAAATACATTTATGAATGTGATAGGCAGACAGGATATGGGATTTTGAGTGTGCTTTTCATTTCTCGTCTAATTCGATTGTGTTTTTTGAAGACCTAGTACTTCAGGTATTAGTAGATCGGTTTAGTTCAATTGTTTTGCAAGCACACCACTGTGACAAAATAAAAGAAGATCTGACAGCGAAGCACTTTTCTCGACAATATGAGCAATAATAGGTACAGGAGCTGTTCCAAACGAGCAGAGACGGCGGCATTAAGCAGACGCTGGTGGTTTGTTGAGCATATACTCATGCTCAGAATGCCGTGTCCAATCTCAGCTGGTATCCGTTAACCAGCTCATTAATTTCCTCTGGATATCTTCAGTTAATCTCGGAAAATGCCCATTTGAGGCGGCTTAATGGCACACTTGCGCATAAGCTGATGAATGCAAACACACAAAGAGATGCAGACATACACACTATTTCCTGCTAATGAACTCAGCAGACTTTGAGTGCAAAATACAACAAACTACCACAGTCTACGTAGGAAGCAGATGAATAACAGGCCAGCGTAGACATTTAGTAGCATCTGTTCAGCGCTCCGTAAAAGCGGTCCAGCTTCTGGTGCGAACAGCGAGTGGACCTTTAATGTGTATTTGTTTTCAAAGCTGTCCATGTGTTTTGGCCAAACAGATTTAATTGAACAGCAAGACAAGGGACTCCGTCAGCTCCCACAGTCTACTCTCCTGAGCCGAGCCCGTTTGAATGCCTGCAATGCAGCGCTTTTAAAAAGCCTTTCCAGTAACTGGAAAGAATTCAGACAGTTGAAATTAAATTTCCAGTTGACAATAAATTGTACCACGTCTGCTCAGAACATCAATTATGCAACTAGATTTCAACATTTTCTGGAGTAAAACGGTCCACAGGGTAAATAAAACATCAAGTTTGAACGTTTGAGGTTACAGAACACCTCTATTTAACAAATCCCTTAATAAGCTACAAATCCCTCACGTCAGTGTTTCATTCATTCATTCATTCATTCATTTTCTTTTCGGCTTATTGCCTTTATTAATCTGGGGTCGCCACAGCGGAATGAACCCCCAACTTATCCAGCATATGTTTAACACAGCGGATGCCCTTCCAGCTGCAACCCATCACTGGGAAACATCCAAACACATTTTTTCACACACATACACTAAGGACAATTTAGCCAACCCAATTCACCTATGGCGCATGTCTTTGGACAATGGGGGAAACCGGAGCACGCAGAGGAAACCCACACAAACACAGGGAGAACATGCAAACTCCACACAAAAATTCCAACTGTTCCAACAATTCCAACTTGCTGTGAGGTGATCGTGCTACCCACTGCGCCACTGTGACGCCTGTCAGTCATTCATTCATTCATTTTCTTTTCGGCTTAGTCCCTTTATTAATCTGGGGTCACCACAGCGGAATGAACCACCAACTTTTTCAGTATATGTTTTATGCAGTGGATGCCCTTCTAGCTGCAACCTATCACTGGGATACACCCATACATTCCCATTCACACACATACACTACAGACAATTTTAACCAATTCACTTATACCGCATGTCTTTGGACTTTGGGGGAAACCGGAGCACCCGGAGGAAACCCACGCTAACACGGGGAGAACATGCAAACTCCACACAGAAATGCCAGCTGACCCAGCTGGGGCTCGAACCAGCGACCTTCTTGCTGTGAGGCAATTGTGCTATCCACTGCACCACCGTGACACCCATCAGTGTTTCATGTAAACTATAAAACAAAAAATAAATGTGTAAAATAAATAAATGACTATTTGCAGTGTGGACTAGTCTTGCACATCTCTACCCACAAAAACTGACTTAGAATAAATTAAGAAATAAGAAATACCTGAGGTAAAGAGACTGAAAAGTGAGTTGAACCACCACTAATAAGTGAAAGCAACCTGAACATTATAAAATGCGCTTTGAGCTTTCGAGCCAGTAACGCATTTCACATGTCTGGAAAACAGGCAAAGCAACGCCCAGCATCCTCAGACGCCCAGAGTGCATTCCCAGAAATAAATTTCATTTCATTGCAAATCAACTTAAGTGAATCGTGGGCATATTTTCCTGTTTGGCTATGGAAGTTCAAAAAGCAATGGGGCAGACTCTCTGACATGCGGTGCATGCCTCAACATGTTCTAGACAAGCTCTCTTTCTGTTCTTTATTTCCCTCCCCTCCCCCAACAGGAGCATTTGCACCTTACACCTTGTTTCCCAGCTCTTAAGTGTGTGTGAAAGTTTGCAGGGCTCTCTCCCATATATCTTACACACACAGTGAGAGAGAAATGCCCTCACCCTGGCCCCGTAATACTGCCTCTCCCTCCCCCTCAGGCATCTGCTGCCTCTAACTAACCTCCATGAGCCCCCAAGCACCAGCTCATTCCCCTGTCCCCTACGGTGCTGTGCCCAGCAGGACTGCACTGCCCCTGGGAGAGAGACAGCCAGACTCATGGGCGGGAGGCTGGGGGAGACAAGACCCCTGGAGGGACGATGTCAATAAAGAGCTTCCTGTTGCTGGACCCCTGACTAAACACCGGCCAAAAACCTAAATTGCCAGGGTTGTCATGACTACTACACTGGGCCACCGGAGAAGTGCGAGAAAAGAAAAAAAAGTAGAAACAAGATCTAGAAGAATGTGTGTGAACAAGGACTGGACTGATGGTCATTTGTTTATTAGTCTTTCCCTCAGCTGGTCTGAAGCAGTGTGGTAATCAAATTAAGCGTGAGATCATAACAGTTCCAGAAGGTGTTTTGAAAGAGAAGACAGTTGCTTTAAAATGAGGATCACATTAAAGGCATGGTATGTCATTTTTGCCGCTAGAGAGAACAAATTCACAACAAATGAGGGCAGTTTGTTGATGTTGAGTTTGTGGAATCTCAGGAGTTGCTCTGTTCATTACATCCTACAGGACTCCTGCAGAACTCACGTTCATAGATGAGCTAAAGCAGTGGTCCCCAACATTTTGATCACCGCGGACCAGTCAACGACTAACAATTTTACTGCAGACCGGGGGGTAAGGCGGTGGTTTGTAGGTTGCTAGGCAACCATGAACCGTTTTCTCAGAGAATGACAAGCTGACAAAACATTGCTGTTACTCTGATACAAGTTTGATTTATGGTGAAAATTACAAAGCACTGCAGTGTTTGGGTGTTCTTTGTTTATCTGAGATGATTAGTCTACTGAAATGTGTATTCCATAAAAGCTAAAGCTGATCGGTCAATTCTTGTCACGTGACTTGCGGTGCGCTCCTGGTATCCATTCAACTATGTGAGTCCGGAAGGCCCGAACACCTCACGCCGCTTGCGTGAGCAAGCGACACACCTCCATTGGAAATAACAAGCTTTCGGAAACTCTAGAAAAGACGTGGTATGATGTCTGTTTCTTACTCGTTTTGTTGCTTGTGGGTTAAATTTGGGTGCTCAAGTGACCAAGATGTAAGCGAGAGAATACGGTCACTTTTCAAAATAACAGATTTTTTAAAACAAAAAATTGTTCAGACTCAATTAACAAATAAAACAGAAATAATTATTTCTTGTGTGGCCCGTTACCAATGATCCACGGTCCAGTACCGGTCCTCTAAGGACCACTGAGCTAAAGTATTCAAAACTTATTATTATGGTAGTATTAAGCAATTGCTGATGATAGACAAGTTAGACGCTACACAAAAACAGCAGCTTTTACTATGCCACGGTCGACCACTTCTGGTTCTCCTGGTCATGATCACAGTGGTTTTTCATACTAAATACATTTTAAGATCCTGTTATAATGCTGCCCTGTTGAGACTCTGTTGAGACGCACAACATATTAAAGTGTCTTTGGTGTTTCCATGTTTTCTACAAAACCAAACCGGAAATCATGAGTGTCTGTGTTGCTAATGTTTTAACTATTTTAACTAATATTCTGAATTTGAATGTGGTTCAAAATATTTGGGATAATGTAAGTACCAAGTCAGCAAATTTATAACACTGTTCTAGTTTGTTTTTGGATATTCTAATTTTAAAATATTAAGTATTGTGCCTTTAAACTCTTTGATTCCATGGACTATATATGCAAACGATTAGTCAGCCTGTCTAGTTTTATTTCTTTTTATATTTCATTTTTTATTTTACTTTAGTGGCAATGCTGCAAACTTAGTGCATGTTTTGAAACTGATATTTATTGAAATTCATTGAACTGTAAACAAGCTTCCTTCTTGGATTGTCGGTGGACTTAACAGGAAGAGAAAATTGTTAAAAAAACACCACAACTTTTTGAAACATAGCTTGTGCTAAAGTATGCTTGACTTGTCTCTTCACTGTGCATCAAATTATCAAATGTCTTCAAAAGTTTGCTTCTCCTTTACTGCTTATATGTGCATGTACTTGACAAACCCATGGAGACCTGAAATGTGATTTAAAGTCAGGGCTTGCCACCAATTTATGCAGTTCCACAACTCCATTATAAAGTGCAATTAAAAGGGTAAAAGACAATGTCAGGTGAAAAAGCATTCCTTATGGTTAAGATGTGCCATCCAAGTCCAATGAAACTACACGCACCACCAAACTCCAATCTTGATGGTTAAAAACAAAAAAGCTTAGTTAATTAAAAACCAAAGGAACAGCTTTAACTTTGAGGGGATCTTGGCACTACTAATATTTAGCTGAATTATTGGCATTAGCTAATTACAAGCCTACTGTCTAACGGTCAGCGGGCTTTGCTTTGAAGTCAAGTGGAGCTCTTCACGTCACGGATGTGTGGAGAGAAGAAGGGAGGACAGGCACTGGATGAGCGCATGCTGCAGGGTGTACCATCCTCCCTGATTTGATTTCCTGTCCGCATCCCTCCTGTCATTTACAAATGCAATTAGAGTCGAAGAAATAGGCATGGAAGAGCTGGGAATGGCTGCTGCAAATTTGCCAAATTAAACGACATGCCACAGGCCACGAATTGCACAATTTATAATGATAATTAAAGGAGCATCAATCTGTGAAGTCTTCTGTGCACAACTTGAAGTATCAGCAAACTGCGGTTAGTTTTTGGGGAAAAAAAGGGAGCGGGTGGGTAAGTGTTATTGTGAAAGAGATGGAGAGAGAGGGAGAGAGATGCTTGCAGCTCAATTAAAATCCACAAGTATAAACTTTGGCTGGGCAGGGTGACGCTTCCTGTTCTGGCCTGCCTAATCCCGAGACGGTACACTGAGAGAGAACAAAGGCAAACCCCACATGCATACACACACACCTACCCTCCACACACACCGGATATCTAAATCCCTTCAGAAGCATGTTGGAAGGAAAGGAGGGGGAAGAATTCAGGTCGCTCGCGTGTGCAGTTTAGGTTTGTGCCTTGGGTCTAAACAAGTTTTTAACTCGTTTGTCTATACTTTTTCCACAAAATCCAGTTTAATGTACAAAACCATACAAATTTTTAAAGAAAAAACGACTTATAGAAATTACATAATATCCCATAAACAGCACTTTTAAAAGTTTATTTTTCCTTCACGAAACTAATCATTTTGATTTAGTATTGAATGTGACAGTAAAGACATGTGTGCTGTACGATTAATTAAAGGTTATTTTCATGAGCATTTTGTCAGTGAAGCCTCATCAGTAGTAAATCTCCAGCACCTGCTTTCAGATGTAGCAGCATTTACTACACAAAGTCAAAGTTCAGTCATAAGCCTTGCATAACAAGAATCACAGCCAATTTGATGGGCAAGATTCTGAAATCGAAGATAATTATTCTGCAATTTCACAGCTGTTTGTGTCACTTCTCAGTAAACTATCACTCTTTGTTGCTGCTACATCTGAAAGCACATGAAAATACCACATTAACGCCCAATCACAATTCTTTTTTTACCTCTACCCCTTGTTTAATGGCCCATGAAACAGATTGTGAAGGGGAAGGGCTTCAAATTTTACTTCCTAAGAAATGGGACACCACTACAACACCAGCACACATCACCATACGTCATCACAATCTCTTCATACGAGATCGACAATGCCGACAGCTGTAGTTATTCCAGTTGCATTATTTTTTAAAGATTTATCTTCAGGAAATCACTGAAGGCAATGGTATTATGTTATCATAACCATATAATGTGGCAATAAGCTCATAACTGTACTGTGCATTTACATATTCGTATTCATCTAAACACACAAAAACAAAAAAAAATTATAGCAGTCACTGTAAAACATTTACATTTACATTTAGTCATTTAGCAGACGCATTTATCCAAAGCGACTTACAAATGAGGACAAGGAAGCAATTTACACAACTATAAGAGCAACAGTGAATAAAGGCTATAGGCAAGTTTCAGGTGTGTAAAGTCTAAGAAGCAAACTATTAGTAATGTAATTTTTATTTTTATTTTTTATTTTTGAGAGAGTACAGTGGTATAGCCAGAGAGGCAGTTGCAGATTAGGAAGGAAAGTGGAGACTTAAATAGTTGAGTTTTACCCAGTATATTCGTTAAAGTTAAAAAGAAAACCAATAGAGGGAGCTTTAAAATATACATTTCTAGAGTGAGTGCCTGCTGTAAAACAGAGTATTGTAAATGGAATCCAGGTGATCTTACCTCCAGAATATGCTCATCCTGTTGTTCCCTGTCCAGCTTCCGAGATGTGGTGGTGACCAGACCTGCAAACACATAAGCACAATTTAACAACCTTATTAAACCATCCATATTAAACCAAATTTAGTATAGTGCAAGCTGTTAATTCAAATAAAACGTATCAATGAGACGGCACAGACATTCTGAAAGGGAGGTTTTTGTCAGATTTACTTAACGTCTGGTTGCAATATGGTAGAATAACCCCCATACACACACACACACACACACACTCACACACACACACACACACACACACACACATACATACAAACACACACACACACACACACACACAGAGACACACATACGTTAAATGCCAGAGATTCAGCTGCACAGAACTGCAGAAAAGGAGAATTGTCAGGACTGTTTTAAAGCTGAACAAACAGGCGCGCTTTAAACACACTCACACACTACCTTCCACCAAACACACAACACTCATTATAAAGAGCTTCAAGCTCTGAAAGGATGAGTGAAATGTCAATGCAACCATCACTGGGTTTACTCTACGTGTAAATCTTTTAGTAGTTGTGTGTTTTTCTGCGGTGGGTTTTTGAAGATTTCTCTCAAGGGCTTTTCTTTATATTACTGCAAAACACCATTTGAGCTGAACGGAAATCCAGTTGGAAGTGAATTCAAGTGCCGAACCCAGAAAAGAGTGTATAAACAGGCAGACAGAGATCGAACAACAATGCAAATGAGCACAGGCTTCAGTAAAGAGCGTTTCGATTGCAGATAATAAGCAGACTTGTGTTACTCCGTCAGGATAATTGTACATTAGATGGGGCAGAGAGCGCGCCGGACGTTGCCAGGCCCGGCCACACGAGAGACGCCTGCCGACCGCACCACGTCTGATTAGTGCAGAAAAAGGATTTCCGAAACCAGAAGCCATCAATGGCGCACATGCAGGCAGCAGAAAATAGCCCGGCCGCAGCACGCCTCCTGCTCCTGCTCAAAACTGTGTTAGGCTGCTAACCGTCTCCTTCTCCTTTGCTCTCGCAGTCGTACATGGAAAATGAAAATAAACCGAATGTGGGCAGTCATCAAAATCTCTGCACGGTAAAATGGTATATTAAAGGCAATGCTACGTTTATAGACCAAGAACTTGACTGGAATGGAAAAGGACATTAAATAGGAAGGAATTTATTGTACATCCAATATATTTTTACACTCTTAGGCTTTTTAAAGTAATAGCATTTTCGAGCTAATCTAAAGCTGTGTTTTTTGTGTCAATATGATCACAAGCAGACCATGCAAAAACAGGTGTGAACAGGTCTAAATGTTTTAAAGGAACATTTTTTTAAAGGCTCGTTTTACAACTTAAACAGTTGACTTGGACCATTTTTAAATCCATTCACAGCAGATTTCTTCTTCTTGCGGAGTCACTTTTAGCTTAGCATAGTGAATTGAATCAAATTGAACATTAACATTTCATTTAAAAAAAAATCCCAAAAAAAGGGTCTTGGTAATTGATCCATTGAATCCTTTGAACACTTTGGACCACTTCGCTTTTGTGTAGATTTGGTTGAATGTGTTCAAACCATAGACTGTAAAATATATGGACGGAGTATCCGTGACGTCACCCATAGGTTTCTGAAGAGCGCAAAAGAAGCCACAAGTAGGCACGGCCAACCGTCGACATTTTGTTCGCGCGTCATCGCACCCACGGCGGGATACCAAACAAGGGCAAAGAGGCGGAGAGTGGGCGGAGCTTGCTTAGACCTGGCAGACAGACTTTACTTTGGGAGAAACGCTTAATACTCTATTACCTGCGACTCGTTTGTGTTCTGACCACATATGCTTGGCTGTACACTATATCAATAAAGTGATTAGACTTTCAAAAACACTGTTGTAATACATTGAGCCACTAAACATTGCTCTTATGACGTTTTTCTACAGGAGGTAAACGCGAAATACTTCCAAACACTTCAGATGTGTGTGTGTGTTAGTAAATGCAAGACTATTGATAAAATCCAGCACAACACTGTATGACAACGCTTCAGGTGACTGTTCTAGAGCCTACAGCTAATCATTCTGTCACATTCTGGAGTGCTTTACGGGTCTAAAGAAAAATATTAATGATAAATGATCTTAAATCAAACAAATACATTTATAGAGATGGTATACAAGTATATAACTTTACTCACATGGGAAACGAGGCCACGTGAATGGTTTGTGAGCACAATTAAGTGCACAAAGCATCCCATATCATCTGATAATTGTAAGAAATAAGTCCAAAAGGCAGCTGACTGTGTAAAGCCACATAAAACAGAACAAAAATACGATGAATATGCCGAGATCAGTGGCTAATCTGCCGGATTCAGCTGAGGTGAAGTGACGGCGACCAGCGAGACCTAGCTGTCACTCAAGTGGCCACGCCCTTAATTATGCAAACTTAATATAACCTAATATAAAGGAAATGGATGAGTTATAAAAAAATTCACCCCCCTCACAGTTGTCATGGAGGGTAATAATAGCTATATGAACCAAAATCGTTCTTTGTACCAGGCTGTAAACACCTTTTTTTCTGCTGTAAAGTTGGCCATTCTAACAGTGGGCTCAATTGCCACTTGCTCTATTATGGAGCCAGGACTAGCGGAATTTTGATGAATTGCAGTTTCAGTTACTTCCGTATTGGCCTCCTGAGGGAGAGCGGGAGGTTGCCGCTTGGTTCAAACACCCACCTATACTCTTACTGACCTCATTCTTAAACATTACAGAACGTTATTAAAGAGTGCTGACCAGATGGGCTTTAAACGTTGTGTCGACAATCCATGTTTGGTGTAAAAAAAATAACAATAAGGGAATGTTCTCTTCCAAGTCCTAATAATAAAAGGACACAGTGTTCAGCTTAGTTTTAAGACTTTTCTTTGTTTAAAACTGTTTTCTGAGTGTTAATAAAATCTATAAAGGCTGTTAGTCATTTTACTTTATACAAAACTACATGTAGGTAGCAAAACAAGCCTCTCATAATTTTCATCAGTCTTTTTGTTGGATGAAAATGCATGATCCCTAGGATAAAATGTATGTTTTTATCCATAATGACACTCATTCTAATTACTTTTGATGTTCTAATATATTCATTAAAGTT
Source organism: Danio aesculapii (assembly GCF_903798145.1). Classification (NCBI taxonomy): domain Eukaryota; kingdom Metazoa; phylum Chordata; class Actinopteri; order Cypriniformes; family Danionidae; genus Danio; species Danio aesculapii. The sequence goes on from NC_079435.1 coordinate 43,537,294, forward strand.
AATTTAAAGTTAATTGTAAACAATATATTATAAAATTTAAATTTAGCAAAAGTATACGTGTTAAAACTATAAATGCTGCCTTTGAAACTCATCAAACAAAGGAAAGGGATATAATATAAGTTACATTTTACTTTCATTAATCAGTTTATAAAGTATATTTAATTGATTTTTACCAATTTAATGATTATTCAGCATTATTAACAGTAAAAATACGAAAATTATGCAAATGTTACTCTTTTTTTTCAACTGAAGACTATTTCATGAATCCACATATATAATGTTGCATATGGATACACATTGAACTAAACCCCATTTCTCAGCTGAAATGAACAACTTTCCTCCTGATATGGTTCCACGTGAGCGTATATGTGCACTGCTGCTGGATGGACCTTAAGAACACGCTGCGAAAAAGACGCCCATGTTCGTACCCACAATCCATTTCTTCCCCAGCCAAAAAAGCAGCGGTCTCCTGCATGGCAAACTAAGCGTGGCCAAAGAAAATTACAGTTCAGCCATTTTTGGAAAAAGAAAAACAAGAACGTTCAAGCTGAAAGATGCTAGAGTTAAAGTGTAGAGAAAGCAAGCAGGAAAGAACAAAAGAATCAAACAAAACAACCTGACAAATGACCAACTGACCACATAAACAAATTAAACAAACAAACACACACACAAACTTTTGTGTACTTCAATTCAATTCAACTGAGCACACAGACAAATTCCACCAACTAACTAATAAACTTAATTTTGTGTATTTCACTTCAATTAATTTCAACTGACCACACAAACAGATTCAACAAACTAACAAACAAACATTTGTGAAGTTCAATTCACTTAATTTCAACTGAGCAAAAAAAATAATTGAACAAACAAACAAACAAACTTTTGTGTATTTCAATTCAACTGACAACACATGAAAAATATAACAATTAAACAAACAAAACTTTGTGCATGCGTCAAGGTGGCGCAGAGGTTAGCAAGATCGCCTCACAGCAAGAAGGTCGCTGGTTTGAGCCTCGGCTGGGTCAGTTGGCATTTCTGTGAATGAGAGTGTATGGGTGTTTCCCAGTAATGGGTTGCAACTGGAAGGGCATCCGCTGCGTAAAACATATGCTGCATAAGTTGGTGGTTCATTCCACTGTGGCGACCCCAGATTAATAAAGGGACAAGGCCAAAAAGAAATGAATGAATGAATGGTCTTTGTGTATTTCAATTCGATGCAACTGACCAAACAAACAAATTCAACAAACAAACTTGTGTTTTTCAATTCAATTAATTTCAACTGAGCACACATAAAAAATAACAAAAAAGTTTTGTGTATTTTATTCAATTCAATTGACCAAACAAACAAATGTAACAAACAAACAAACAAACAAACAAACATTTGTGTATTTCAGCTCAATTCATTTCAACTGACCACACATAAAAATTAACAAAAAAAGCTTTTGTGTATTTCAATTCAATTGACCACACAAACAAATGTAACAAACAAACAAAATAACAAACAAAATTTTGTGTATTTTAAAGCTGGTTCGTTCTATTTTATGGTCACTGGTGCTACATCAGCCAACATTACACTTACATAATAATAGTTGAGCAAACAACTAGTTTTAAAGCCTAGCAAGGACACCAGAAAACTAGCACAAATCAATCTACTAGCTATCAGATGGTGTTGTTCACCCTCATTATTTCTAAGAAATAAAATTAATTTTGCCGAGAGATTTTTTTATTTGATCTGTCTGTGTAGTCTGAGCTACTAACAGCTGCGTTTGTTTCACTGAGCACAAGCATGTGACCCTCGGCTAAAAATCCTCTCCGCTAACCGCTCAACTCCTTCAGTAAACACATAGTGAAATCTCACATATAATGATAGCGCTGCCACACTGCCTCTAGAGAACAGAAATGGATAAAAATCAGAAAGAAAACAGAAAAAAAGAGCATCAAAATGCCTGGGTAAAAGACACACTGGCCTTTTCTCTAAAACACTTCTGCTCGGGAGGGAGAAAAGAAGGGCTATTTTCTCTTTCTAGCTCTCTTGAACTCTCCTTTGCTCAGACCGAGGCCCATTGATGGACTTTAGAAGAGGTATCATTTAGCAGGCAAGAATGCAACACCTCGTATAAGAGACCGAGGCACCACATTCCTCATTAAGGCTCTCGAACACATGTTAAAGCGCACACACTTATAAAATGCACATGCACTGCTCTTAAACAGATGAATGTACATGCAAAACGCTCTCGAGGCCCACTAACAAGCACAAAACAGTCCATGCCACGGCTACACAGATAAATGAGTGCATACACAAAGTGGGCAGACATGGGCAACGTTCCCAAACACTCCCTCCCTAACCCTCCTTCCCTTTCCAACACATACTGTGTGTGTGCGGCAGCCATTGCAGCACTGAGTAAGAGAGATATAAGGGCAACACTTGAGGGGGAAGTCTTTGCTTGGTTTGTGTGTTTCAGAAAACGTCTCGCATTAGCCTTACACCATTAACCTCCTGCTGAACGCTCAACAGAGCCTATCAAAGAGACACTCTGCCACACTCACGCACAAATATGTGCTCGGTTAAGTGAAAAGCATGCAAATATTGAAACATTTCAACTTATCTTCTAATATCCTTGTTATACGCAATTATATGTAGTAACTAGAGTTGGGTGTAATACGTTCCACATTAACGTGTTACTATAATCTAATTACATTTTTGGGGATTGCAGTAATGTAACGAATTACATTTTAAACGAGTGTAATTTGATTATAGCTACTAAAGTCGAAGTAATTGCATTACTTACATTAATTACGAATCATAAACAAATTACATTGACTATATATTGACCTCTCTCACACACATTGCTGAGTCTTGTTGTATGTTTAGCTGTAACACTGCGAAACGTTTTTTCTGTCTAGTCGTACTGTGCCTTTAGATCCTTGCCTTGTTTCCTTTTTTATCCTGTTTGTCTACACTATTGGATTGCCCTGATGATGCCATTTGCTCCTGTTTGACCATTGCCTGCCTGACTTAGCTGTTAATAGTGGTGGGCAAAGCGAGGCTTAATGAAACACTGAAACAGTCGAAGCAAATGTGTCGACACTTCAAAATGTTTCGAAACCCGTCTCTACAGTGACACCTAGTGGTCATTTTATGTATTGCTCTTGAACAGCAAATAAAGTTTCTAGAAGAAAAAAATGCTTCTTTTAAATCATGTTTTTCGCTGCAACGTCAGTTAATGAGCACGCGCTTTTAAATCTGTATTGTCTGTATTTAAGTCTGTATTGAAGGACATTAATTTCATAGAGTGTAAAAACTAAAATATTGCAGTCAAATGCAGTCCATGTCCAGTCTTCAAAGAACTTTCGACTGCTTTTAACTCGACCAGCAACTTGTTTAAGCATTAGAACAGAAAGCATTCTGACAACTCGTCGCCAAGGAGGACACCGGCGCCCAAAAACACGGCGGCACAACACAACAGACTAAATTGGATTTTTGTGCAGGATTTGCAGTGATCGTATCTTCTGAATATGTAGAGAAAAATAGCTGCTTATGGGGCCATTCATATACAGTATCGCATCTTTTGCATGTGCAAGTTTGTCGTTTCCGATGGAAGTGCGCTCTCATTTTCCAGGTGCCCCTAGTTGAAAACCGCAAGTCACTTGACAAGAACTGACAATCAGCTTCATACCTTGTATGGAATATACACATTTGCATAGACTAATTACTTCAGACATAAACAGAACACCCAAACATTGCAGTGCTTTTTGATTTTATGGACATTACATGTATCCAAGTTATCTTCTAAATGTCTTCTTTTGTGTTAAAAAAAAAGACAAACAGGTTTGGAACAAGTGAATGTTGAGAGAATTTTGAGTAAATTATCTCTTCAAGTGTTTTGAATATGTTAAGCTGCTGTGATCAACCCATTGTAATGTTTTAGTGAATATTTAATTACTGAAAGAGCTAAAGTTAATTTTGTATTTTATAGGTATATTTTATATGTTTGAAAAGTAACTTCAAAGTAAAGTAATTAGTAATCTGATTACTTTTTACATTAAGTAATTAGTAATGTAATTAGATGACAATTTTCCAGTAGTGGTCAGTAATTTGTAATGTATTACTTTTTTAAAGTAACCTTTCCCAACAGTAGTAACTAACAAATAAATAAAGTCACATTCAAATGTGTGTTCTGGTCATTCAAAATCATGCAACTATATTTATATATTTTTACACGTGTTTACAAGCGAACAAGTATATTTATGATGAAAATACCATTTAAGGTTGTCTTTTTTTGTAATATCTGAATATATTCACATGATGTAATATGTAAATATATAAAAAAACAACTTCTTTTCCCCCAGCATATGTGTTCTGTATTTGTAGATTCACTTAAATGCTGATGTCTCTGTACATTTCTCAAAGCAGGAGCTCTCAAACTCATTGGTAGATAAAGCAGACATCATCTGAATAAATCCCATCAGTCTCGTCTGGTGGCTTCAGCTCAGTCTCCGCATTTAGAAACCGAAGGCCCCTGGAAATGGGGCAGCTGATGGTAGGAAATTCCTATCGGAGAGTGACTGAGATTACAAACACTGAGCTTTCAGACCTCCGCTCCATTCGCTGTACTAACTCCATTTAGAGTGTGGGTCAGGAAGAGAGAGAGAATGAACAAGAATAAAGAGACAAATCCCTGGCAGATAATGTCTCTTTCAAAACATTCTTTCTGATTTGAGTATTCCAGAGCTCACGGCTCATTCATGCATGGGGACGACCTGGATTTACCACACTAAATCAGTGCATTCCTGTCTCTGTGTGCACAAGGTCATGTTCGTATTAAGACTGTAGCATTGATTTTTTTTCTGTACATCACAAGGTATGGCACACTGCCACAAAAGGTGTCTATCTTGTCCTTTAAGGATGAAGAGACACCAAAGGAAATTGAAATATAAATATATATATATATATATATATATATATATATATATATATATATATATATATATATATATATATATATATATATATATATATATATATATACAGTATATGATTATAGAGTGCTATACAAATCATTCCAAAAATGCAAAAAGAAGTCCACTGAACTTCTAGTTCTATTATCCTAAAGTCAATTTAGTTTGTTTTTGAGGCTTTGGTTAAATAAGAAAGGTTTTTGATTTAAACGAGGTACATTGATTTACTTCCTAGTAGTGTTAAATTTATAGTCTACAAAAACATAGAAATAGTTTTTCTATACAATGTGCGAGTTGTCATTATTATGTCACTCACTTTGTAAAGTAAAACAAATAAAAACATGTCTTGAGAGCTTAAAATGCACTTACTGTGACGAAGCCAATTAGAATGCTGTCGGAATGCCATTGTCATTTATATTATTCATTTGAAGACATTCAAACTTAACAAACAAACTTAATGCACTACGTATTAGAGCTGCACGATTTTTGAAAAAAATATTGCAATATTTTGTTATTCAACGTTATATATTGTGATATGAATACAATTTCACCAGATGACTTTAATATCTCTATTTGGAAATAATTTATCATTTTAGATTTACTGGGATGATTCTGTAGGGAAGTGCATCTGCATAAAAATCTAACAAACAAATTAAAAACATAGATAAATGCAATGAAGAAAAAGTTACAATTGAAACAAACAGTGTTTTATTCTTTTCGGTAATTGAATAATGAAAATACAAATTATTCAACACAATTAATCATTTTTAAAGTTACGAATGGTACAATTTCTTATGCCTGAATGCTTTTATAAACCTCATACAGTCACAGGCCTCAAAACACATGCAACTGATCAATTGTAATCAAGACTCAACATTGCAAATCATGCGATGTGACTATTGCGAATGATCACATTGCGATATCAATGCTGAAACGATATATTGTGCAGCCCTAGTACGTATGAATACACATGGAATACTGTTTTTTTTTTTGTTCAGTTTGAATATAGTTCCACATACTGTACTTTATTTATGAAGCACAAAAACTCTATGAATCAAACATTTGTTGTTTGCGAAGCTTTCTTTCTAACAAAATAATGCTCCACAAGAGTGAAGTCATTTATAAGGGATTTATAAAGTATTACTTAAAGGGCACCTATTTTACCCCTTTTTCAAGATTTAAGATAAGTCTATTGTGTCTCCAGAATGCGTCTGTAAATTTTCAGCTTAAAACACCCATCAGATTATTTATTATACCTTTTTAGAATGGTGAAATTTTCTGCTTTGAACACTATGTAGTGGTTTTTGTTGCCTGTGCCTTTAATGCTAGTTCTCCCCTCCCGCCATTCCCATGTGCCTGTCAGAGTGTGCCTCAATCTCCACCTCGGCTGCGTCAGATAAACAGCACAGGTGACAGACATGAAGGAAGCAGAGCTCACTTAATGTTTGTGAGAAATACTACAGTAAGAACTTTCCCAATGACTCAGACTGATTATTTGATGTATTAGTTGTGGAGTTAATTCAAGCCTTTCTGCAACGATAAGTCACACACAATGTCGTTACAAAGTTGTACTGACATGCGGCTGTGGTGATAAAGTAAAGTGAAGTAAAATCGCTGTAATTCGTTACAAACATGCACTGTTTTAAAAACGTTTTAAACTTTTAAAACTCATTCTTGATCACATTTGATGATGATCACAGAGTGCTGAACAGATCTTTTAATCCTGGTTGCTTTGTGCACATCCTGTCTTGTTGATATAATTATATGCGTTACTACAGAGACATGTTAATACATGGCTGTCAATCAATCCGGTGGGTGGAGAAACCGCACTCCTACGTCACGTTGCAGTGGGCCACAATATGAGAGCGATTTGGATTTTATTTTCACGTCAGGAAATTTAAAAAAAGAGACTTATTGTCTTTATATCACCCCAATATGACTGTGGACACACTATACCTACACACAGTTCTGTCCAAACAGTTTACAAAAGATGATTTTCATCATAGGTGCCTATTAATGCCTGAATAATAAGATGTATAAATGTTCATTTGAATAGATTATTAATCATCTACTTACGCATTTTGAATGACCTTAAAACTACCAGCTACACTTAACTAACTGCTTTGTAAATAATGCGATACATAATTTAGTAATGAAAAATAAATTCTTAACAAATTATGAAAATACAATCATTAAGAGCGTTATACATGTCTTTAAAATTCAGGAAAACAGCATTTGTAGTGGCATTTACAAACTTCTAACATCTACTATTGTAGAGTTAATGCTTAACAAATAACGAATGAACTATTTGCTAATGCTTAATAGATGATTCAAAGTGTGTAGTTGATATAAAGTGTTACTCTACTGTTTTGTCATGCGAATAGTCTCACACATGCTGAAGGCCATGTTTTGAAAGCGCCATAGTGAAGTCAACCTTCAAATGGCTTACTTATGATCTCTGGTCTGCATGTTAAATGGGATCAAGAATGGCATTATTTTCATTGTCATGGAAACTTAACCTAATACTTTCTCCTACTAATGAACAAAATGCAATGTTTCTCAAATGTCCATGCAAGATTCTTCCGGACACTTTCATGGACCCGCTCGGCTGGGTTGACCATCAGGGAGATTTCTGGTGTGTGAAATCCGACGGTTAGCAGTAAACAAGCAGGACAGGTGTGCTGCTGGATATGCTTCACAAGCCTCTAAAACCCTGCAACTTTATCCACAGGAATGAGTGAGCAGAAGGGAGGGGGAGTGATTTGTGTGTTTTCCCCTTCTGCACCTCGCTTTACTTTTCAATCCTTAATAACCTTTTGTGTCCCGTGCCAACTGTGGGAGCCTAAAAAGCAGGAAATGACAGGAAGTCGTTGGACATACTATCCAGTTCTTTTCAAGCTTCCTCTGCTTTGGGTTGATCCCTTTGAAAAATGTGCATGGCATTGTTGTGTACCGAGCCACAGTTTTTTCCCCCCTCTGAAAAACTGAAAATTGATATGAAAGTGGAAAGGAGTGTAGAAGAGAGGAAAGCAGGTCTTGTGAATCATTTCGGCTATATCCTCCCTTCACTCCAATTAAATAAGCAGAGCGGAGCTCAAAGGCACAAGGGTGGCTCATAGACTTCTAATTACCTGAGCTGATTTCTATCCCAGCATCCTGTGCTCTCCATACTGTCAGTAGAGCTAGCTAAAACTGGTGTGGCAAGAGGACAAAGAAGGAGCTAATGCAGATATCAGGTATTACACCAGAGGTCTGAGATTTCCTAGAAGTGTGTGTGTGTGTGTGTGTGTGAGTGTGTGGTTTGTGCACCAGAACAAGAGCTGTCTGCATTGTTCTGAGCACAATTCCTTCTTGTGCCTGCAAGCTAGAGAAATAATTCTCATACATAATCTACCTGCATACTTAGGGTAAAAAATAGCACTGAGCATGGGAGGTGGTGTTTTAGAATTATTTATATACTGTTATGGTAAAAACATTTTTATACGTTTTAATTTTGATATTATTTTGCACTAATTGTATTAGTTTCGTCATATATGATAAATAGCTAGAAGTATGCTATATTAATTTTAGCACTTAAAGTGTCGTTTACCTTAAGGTTCAAGTTCATTTTAGTTAAACAATGCCATTTACACTGCGCTCTTCTACTAAATTTTCCCTTCTTTTGGTGCATCAATCTATTGGATTGCTTGATATAAGAAATTATGTTCTGCACTCCTAAAAAACATCTTCTTGTTTCATTTTATTTGACATATTTTACTGAGAAAAGACACAAACATTAGCCAATTTTCAGGCTTTGAGCTGAAAAAAAGTCTCTTTTGTCTTTTCCAACTAATGCATGTAAAATGAAATGAAATAAGACTGTTCTCATGAGTGCAGATCATAATTTTTTATATTAAGCTTTATTGTATTTAGTCCATTTTAATTATAATTACACTAACCATGTAACAAATCCAAATAAAACAGGTTGTCTAAAGTTAAATGGTAAAACAGTACCTGAAAATCAGTGTTAATTCAGTCAACAAAGTTCCTGTTAAACTTTCAGCCCAGGCTCATTATTGATACGTTCCCCTATATACATTTCTGGAAATTAGGGCTGGGGAATTTGGGGAAAATATCTTATTGTGATTTTTTTTTCTGACAGATATTGCGAATGATTTATGATTTAATTTTGAAGTCAAGCTTCAGCTCAATAATCTGTAAGCCATGAGAAAAATTCTGGAACAGCTCTTAAAAATTACCCGTTTTTGTTCCGTGTCTGACTCTGAAACCAAAATATTCCCATATTACAAATGCTGTTTTTTTTTAATATTAATTCATCTATTAATGGTTCTGAAGCAGCAGACATCCTAATCCCACTTGTCAGCGCAATCCGGTTAAGATTTCTTTTTTTTATTAATGTGGGCGTTTCACATAGTTTTATTTTATTTTTTCACTTTTGCTAATTGGTGAAGCTTTTTTCCTCGCCGCTTTCGCCACTAGCTTGCATGGTTCGGGATCTGTAGAGCTGCGCATCGATGGATTTGCTCTTCAGTGTTTGGACTCTCAGTAGTGACTATTAAACCGCACTGAACTGAGCTAAACTGAACGGAACTTAAACTCTGAAAATTGAACTGACACTGTTTCTATTTACTATGATCTTTTATGTGAAGCTGCTTTGACACAATCTACATTGTAAAAGTGCTATACAAATAAAAGTGAATAGAATTGAATTGAATTGAATTCTGATTGGGCAGAACGAAAGTGTGCTTACTCAGTTTGGCTAGTAAGACTGTCACACACAGCCGGCAGTCACGCATTTGCTGTGGGTGGGGAAAATTATATAATACATATATTTCTTACTACAGCCTCTTGTGATTTACTAATCGCAACATTCAAATTGCGATTGCGATTCATTTTCAATAATCGCACAGCCATACTAGAGATCGCAAAATACGTTCCAGGAGGTACTTTTTTAGCAGTTTTCACAAATCCACCAGAGGCCACTGTGTATACTTTTTCAGATCTCAAATTTCTCTCGTGTGTGCCATTCGTGCCTGCTGTTCTCACGTAAATCCACCAGAGACCACTGTCGACTGACTAGATGACTGACTGATCGATGAACCAACCGACCGACCGACCCTAAACCCAACTAATAGTGTTTTCAAAAGCACCGACTTACCCGCCCCCCACCTTCCCTGAACCAGTCTGATTTTTACTACATTTTCAGATCTTACCACATTCTCACCCTAATATTTACTTGTTTACTTTGCCTTTTATTTACTTAAGCCTGTTATTTACTTGCCTTTTGTTTTTCTTTTACAAGCTTTCTGGAATCGTTCTTCGTCATACTCAAACCCTGTTGTCGTGGTCAACTTTTCTATGCGTCTCACGTCCGCCGATGTACGCGGCGAGCTACTGAGTCCACACAGAGGTAGCTAGTAGCAAAATTAAAACAGCACGCGTTGACGGCATCCTAATGCCCCGTATCGTTCGTTTTAAAGACGAAATGCCACCATACGTAGCTCTGGCTACATAATTCACGCTCTCCAGAAATGCATATGGGGCTACGTTTTCACAATGAGCCTGTGTTGCAAACTTCATGTTAAAGGTCATGAAGCTAAATGATTTTTATACGTTGTTAAAAGTTTAAAAGTGGTTTAATTATACAATTTTCACTGACAAAATCAAAATGTAATTTTAGTAACTGTAATGTTGAATAAATAAGACAGTCTCTGAACACATTTGTTGTAAATCTTCTTCTGCAGAACCAAAATTTTGCTATCCAAACAAAACCGGAGGACCCGGGTATATTTAATATTTCATATATTTAAATTTGTATATTCCACACAATGAAGACCGTCTTACAGATTTGAAATGAGATGAGTAAGTAAATTAGTGAACTATCCCTTTAAAATGCTGCTGACAGAAAACAGTGATATTTGATCCCTTTCTCTTTCTCTACACATGCGCATTCACTCTGAGAAAAATGAGTAGTCACGTTCGCCTGTGCAAACACACTTGCTCACATAAAGCCTTTTCCTTTATCACATCGTTCAAAGTCCAGCTCAGCGGGGTTCTTTCGAAAACTAGGCTGAAAGCAGCTTTCAGGCAGATAGGTTAATTTCTCTTCAGCGACAGGTATAGTGCGGCAAGGATCTCTTTTACACATACGGATGAGCAAAAAGTGCAGTCATTGAGAGAAAGCATTCCGCGAGGGCAAAGGAAAAGACGGAGAGACTAGCAAACCACCCACACGCCTTACAATGAGCAAAGGCCTCTGGGAAAGACCTTAAAGATATGGAGAAAGTGAGAAAATGAAGGTGTGAAAGAATCCTATCAGGCGTTTGTAAGCCAATGCAGGAACACTTATGCAGGAACACACACAAACATGCGCGCACACACACAGGTATGTACATACACACCATGTTTATGCAAGATCACACCCACACACTCTCTTTATCACTTTAACTGCCCGGCGAGGAAAGGATTGAGGTCAGTATGTGCAGGTTAACCAGACTCAGGCTCTTTTGCATGACCTGACAGGAACAATTCATTCACCTGCATTAGAAAAAAATCTGAGCTCGCAACGGCTGTGAATGAAGCTCGAGCACCAAACATATATTCAGCAGAGATCCTTCTTTATGCTTTGTGTCTCCCTGAGAAACTTTGCTGCTTTTTTTATTGAGTGTGGCTGTGGCGCACAGGTGTCACAGAAAATTACAGTCCTCAGATGTTTTGAGTTTCAAGCCGGATGTATTCTGCGTAGTCTTCACTGCCTGGTTGTCGTTTACGCAAGGTTTTTAAAATTGTGTTTGTTTTCATATGCCAGCAGGCACAGCACATCAACATGAAGTTGTACCCCAACATCGTGTGGGCATTGCATTTTGTTTAGAAATGAAAATCGTGTTGATGTCAGGCCGACATCAACGTCCAACGACCAGCCTAAAATCAACCAAATACAAACGTATAATGATGTTACAGCTTGACGTTGTGTGGACATTACCAATATGACGTCTATCAGACGTTAGATTTTGGTTACCATACCTGACAGTACAATACATGTCAGTATTGGATGTCAATATGACATTGGTTTAAGATGTTGGATCGACATTGAAGTTTGGTCACTTTCTAACACAACCTAAAAATCAACCAAATATAATCTGACGTTGTTATTGGACGCCAAAATAATGTCCTTAGACGCTGGCTAGACATTGAATTTTGGTGACCTGGCGTCACAACCTAAATCTAACCTAATATTAACATATCATGATGTTGTGTGCCTGATGGGATGTAACGGCCCTTAATGTTTTCTTTGTTTGGGAAATGTTTCGTATGTTTTCTGTGCAGAAAGGAGCCGATTTGTTCCTGCAGTCCAATTGAGGCCACCATTCTCCTGGTCAGCTGACTCTTAGCTGCCTGTAATGTCTCTTTTATCCCTTCCTTTTATAGCTTTGTGCTCACTTGTGGTTGGTTGTGCATTGTTAACTCTGGTAGGATATATCTGTGTTAGTAAGTGGATCTTTGTGTGTATTTATCCATGACTTGCCTGTTACAGTTTGCCTTGTCTGTGTTATCTCTCCTTGTTAACTACATTACTGACTCTTGCCCTATTCAACTATTCAACAATTTTGAAAAGCTTTTTCGATCCACTTTAAATGTTGACTACTGCATAGTAAATTGGGATAGTAGGGAATCCAATGCAGTTTCCTTTTGAACTTTTTAAATATTGTTTTTGAAGATGGAGTTAGGATATTAAGTGTTTTCAAAGACTGAACCTCTAAGTGCCACCACTTTCATTTTTTTGTGTGTGTAGTTCCAGTAATTTTACTCTTATGGCAAAGACTAGATTATTTAAAGTGAAATAACTGAACATGAATATAGGCGGCTGGGAAATATTTTAGAGAACAATTTCAGACAGCATTTAGAGGTTTTTGCATTTGAACTCTTCATTTTGTTTCTTAGGTAAAATTGAGGGGTTTTGAATTTAGAATATTTTTATTTATTTTTGTGGTCTTGTTGACCTCTGAAGCTAAATAATAAATGCTCATAATTTACCCTATTTATCTGTCATAATGAATAAATATAAATAAAGATAAATAAAAAGAAAAATAAGACAATTTATTGATTTAATTTTTAGCTATTACACAAACAATCTATACTTACAAAAAATCTGATACAAAAGAAAGGCACATAAATAAACAATGTTGAGTATATTCATATACTTATACTCAATTATTAACCTTTCGATTCACTATTTATTTATATTAAATCAACAGAGAGTGTGGCAAGTTGGCTTAGTTGAAAGCACAGTCGCCTCACAGCAAGTAGGACAGTGGTTCAAGTCCCGGCTGAACCAATTGGCATTTCTGTGTGGATTTGGTATGTTCTACCCATGTTCACACTGTTTTCCTCCGGGTGCTCCGGTTTCCCCACAGTCTAAAGACCAAACTAAATTGGTCGTAGTTTATGTGTGTGATTGAGTGTGTATAGATGTTTCCCAGTACTGGGTTGCAGCTGGAAGGGCATCCGCTGTGTAAAACATATGCTGGATAATTTTGCGATTTATTTCACTTTGGCGACCCCTGGTGAATAAAGGAACTAAGCTGAAGGAAAATGAATGAATTAACTAAATTGGCCATAGTGTATGAGTGTGTGTGTGGATGTGAGAGTGTATAGGTGTTTCCCAGTACTTGTTCTGGCTGGAAGGGCATCCGCTGCATAAAACATATGCTGGAATAATTGGTGGTTCATTCTGCTGTGGTATATAATATAATCCTGATATATAAGGGACTAAGCCGAAGGAAAATTAATTAATATTAATAGAGATTAGGAATGCAATGGTTCTCGTATTGTCGCGTTGTTCTCTCACGGTTTGGTGCGCCCTGGGATCCGCGGTTCAGAATATGCATTATTAATATTGGTTTGCTAATAAAAACAACTGCAACAAAGCAGTTCCGCCTTTGTATGCTTCCAATTACCTTTCCCATCCCTTGCACATGCGAAGACCTGTCTAGTCACCTCCTATTATGTAAATCCATTGTAGACATCACATATCTTCACGCATGTACGTGTCGAGATTCTGTGTGTTTCGGCATGGCAAGTGATGGAGATAAAGTGCAAATGCGCAGGTGAGGCCAAATCACAGCACATTGCTGTCATTGTTTCAACAGACACTCAATATAAATTCAGACAGACACAAAAACATAACGAATGCCATTTTTTTGTTGTTGCTGCAAAAATAGCCTAGATCAGTAATCACTAACAGGAGGGTCGAGGTTCATGTCCAGACCCAGAAGCGCCCCATACAGACGCGGACATACAACAGGTCTGTTACATCAGTCCTGCTCCTGCTGGGTGTTCTTCCGCACCCAATCACTCCCGCTATTCACTCTGTTTACCCGCTGTCGGCTAAGAACGGTTTTCTTCTCGACTGACTGTTCTGGCTGAATTAAGAGAGAAGAGCTAAACGTTCTCTCTTTGCTTAAGTTCCATTCACTACGATGGTGCTGATAAATGAAACGGAGCTCTCTAGAATCATAATAAAATCATTTGGAAATCATAAACAAAAATGCGTTGTTGCTTTGGTAATGCAAGCATAATGTAAACAGAAGTAATTAATACTTTAAAAGTGCTCAATTATTACGATGTGTTGACATAAATATTATCTGCATAAGAGTCGAGATATGAAACAAAAAAGGGAAAATTTAAGCTTTTCTCTTTATTTTCTTAAGCATTTTATTTGAACATGCAATTTTCAAAATGCTCTACTTTTATTTAATGCGAGAACATGCAAATATACAGTCATGTTGTGAAGCTGTTGCATTGTCAGGTGTTTGTTACCCAATAAATGTTTATGGTTCTTTGAAGTGTTCTGTATAGGCATTTTTTTCTAACCATAGTACAAACCGTATTGCACCAAAACCGTGACCCTAAAACCGTGAAAGATACCGAACTGTGAGTAGATTGAACTGTTGCACCCCTGATGAATAAAAAAATTTAATAAAATCACATTATGTCATAATTTTGCCAGTCTTTAAAGCATAGCTTTGTGTTGTGCACATTAAACCGTGGTACAATAAACTCTTCACAAAAGATCAAGGAAAATCCTGTTTTCCATGACATGTTCTCTTCAATGAAACACAAAAGCTGCACTAAGACCTGTTTACTGTTGCCAAAAATAAAAAACTCACCCAAAGCACTAGTTACTGCTCTCTCTCTTTCTCTTTTACACACACATACATGCGCACACTTCTAAATCAACCAGTCAATACCATCCAAGGTGCTTTTTGTGACCAAGAAGACAGAAATGTCAGCTGAGGAATAAACAATCAAACTCCAAGACTGCAGATGTGCTCTTCACGGCTCTACCAGCGAACCAACAAACAAGTTTATTCTGTTTCTTCCCACAGGTCCTATTTTTTGCAGGGCAGCTTTGTAGACGCGCCAGAGAAGGGCTCTGCAGTTTCTGAGCATGTAATTACTGAGGTTTGGCCTGCTGTATATTTAACTGCTTTATCGTCAGGCGTGACGTTTTGGCCAGGAAAACGAAATACTAATAATAGAGGTCAGTGGTGATAACAATTAAATCCATATTTAATGGAGCGTTCGCGGAAACCTTGTTCAAATATAAACAACACTGGTAGCTAGGGTGATATTGAAACCTGTGATAAGGGTTACGAGTTAATTGCTTGATTGCTTTGAACCGTATTGCATGAAGCGCTTTAAAGTGTCGAAAGGAAGTTGTGTATTGTTGAAATTATAAACAACATTGTAGACGGTCTGTAATGTTGGTAATATTTCCCTCTCCTTTTCTCTCTCACATGTACACACAAAATGGCTGCTGTAGTCGTGTAGAGAGGTTTAGCGGTGATCTCTTACTAGAGCTTTGCTTCAGAGAAATCTCAGTTATTCAGAGCCTGTGATGAAAGTTTAACAGGTTTTGATATGCTGGCACTCACTGTGCCTGTCTGCCACCATATCCGGCCTCAAAACCTGCCCTCACTCTCAATCTCCACAGTTCACTACAGCCCATATTTCCTAGATACATCTAGGCATGCAACAATTAGCCGGTTTCACTAATAATCGTGCTTTAATTCGTCACGGTTAATTTATGGTAAAGGCAACACCGCGTTTCTGCACGAAACAAAACTGCTGCAACTAAACAGTTATGCAAACTGTGTGCTAGTTTGTTGCTGAAACTATTAACCAAGCACACTAGACTAACTATGACTGAGGCTATTAACTAAGGCAAGCTCGTGCAAGTTCATTATTTCCAATGGAGGGACGCGCACGCAACGCAGCACACTCACGTTTTTCAGGCACACCTCGTTGAGATGACAGGGTGTTTTTGTAACCGCGGGAACTGCAAACGGCTGAAGTCTAAGGAAGAAGCAGTACATGAAGAGTACACAGGTTTGCAAACCCACTTAAAGTTACAAATAATGGCACCGATAAGAGCGATCATGTGGTGAATCTTAATCTACCAGCCGAGATCAAGCGAGTGATTTCGGAGAGAGCGCTGAAACACTCGGAGTGGATCAGCTGTTTAATGGCCTGAATCTCGATCCGTTGCATTCACCGCGTGTTCAGCGCAAATGTCCGCTAAATGTACAATATAACACTGTACACATCATTGCCAAATAAGCTTGCCTTTACTAAGTTTAAACTGAAACTGCGTTTCATGACAGCAGCGTCGCGCCGGTGGTCATCGCGAGAATCCTGCTCTGCCCCGCTTATATGGGTCAGCTGACTCGCCTGCTTTGTTCAACAAACACAGAGAAATGTAAATCAGCGCATAACGAGACTGAGCATTTAAAATGACACAAGCCAAAACCTTTAAAAAGGTGCAGAAGTGAGACTTTTCTTCCTTTCTTTGGTCCATTCTTTCTGTTTATTAAATTGACATGCAAATAAAACAATAGCGCAAAATAAACATTTCTTACTGCAATGCTTCGTTTTTGTTTGATGCAAACCATAGGTTTATTTTTCATAAACAGTGGGACTTTTTATAGCAGATAACTTGCATTCAAGCACATTCAAGGCAGCATGATGATGAGAAATGTAATTTGTTGTTAGAATTATTGTCATCTTCATCATCATTAATATTTATTAGACATTCATTTTGGAATTATTGCACAAATATCAATATATCATTACAGCATTACTTAGATAGTAGGTCAAAGTTTAGATAGCTGGTACCTGAAGTATCAGGTATACCCTAATAGACAAGGTTTTGTTATTTGAAAAAATGTGGTTCCCCTTTTATTCCCTTTCTACAAACTTGTAATTAATATTTTTACTCTGCCTTTAGTACCAACTTTTACCATTGGATAGCACTGGTGGTTGGTTGGTTGGGGGAATGCAAGTTTGTAAGTGCAAGAATTTAAGTTTTATCTTTATATTTTTAAAAAAGTGTATTTACAAGTGAATGTCTGCAAAAATTTCTAATAATAACATGACATGCACTGCCCCTTTCACATTTGATGCACTTGAGCTCAACCACTCTCACTGGGAGAGTGGTGATAAAACAAAACTCTCTTGGCTGTTTTTTAAAAATGAGGAGGAGCTACACTATGCCCCACCCTCTCTTCATGTTTCAGCTGAGATTAGGTCAGGCAACAAACAAAAATGCACATTCCAAAGCACTTCAATCCTTTAATCAATTAACTTAATATAATTAATAAATAATATTTTTTTAATAGGTGGAATTGACTGTGATAAATCTTGTCCAAAGAAGAAACTCTTTGAAGAAATGTTGCATGCTCTTACGTCTAATGTGAAAGACCCTTAAAAGAATTTTCTCATACCCTTTTTTGTAGCAGCGACTACAATCGGACCAAAATGTGTCATCTATTTGACGTAAAGTACCTGAAATGTTTCATTTATTTTAAAAGGACGAAACTGAAACCTTTCATTTTCATTCTAAGCGAGAAGTGGCTGTTTTTTCTCTATCTTTTCATTCTGAGTGAAATCTTTCATTTTCCCTCTGAGCTCAAAACTCAAACAGCAGTGCAAGTCATCATTCAAGATTAAACGGATTATATTCCCAGTTATTGTGAAACGCTTGGTAAAGCAGGGAGAGCATCATCTTCTTCATTTGAAGATAAGACTGTAAATCCGCACTGAAGGAAATTCAAGTGGCCAAATCAATCAACTTTACAGCAGCCTTAAATATTTTACTTACTTTTAAGTCACTTTGCCTTGCATTTCATTACGTTTTTGAACATCTATCAGTCACTTCCCAAATATGTGTTGTTTTTTCAAAGATATAATATTTGCATGTTTCATTTCAGTATGTTTTTTACACCTAACAAAAAATCTTTAAGGGTTTCAGCTATAGTTAACAATAGCATCAATCGCATTGAGCCTACAAATGTGAGCTTTTTCAATGACTAGAAATTGCTCTAAATTTATCAATGCCGAAATAAATAGAACATAATTAAGTTGCCAAGCCATATGACGTAGCCAGGTCTGTGTAGAAGAAAAGTACTAGTACTGAACTTCTCAGACGTTCATTTGTACAGCTGTATGCTATCTAGAAAGAGAAGGACCCACCCTGATTACTCCCAGTTATGTTGTATTATGTCTGCGTCTGTGAGTGTTTGGGTGGGTGAGCATCACCCTGTGCTTTTGACCAACTTTATCCCATCTACATTACATACCGATATGGTTGTATGAGATCAGTTATGCTTTGCAGATCCTTTCCTCTGGAGATCTGATCCGCACTTACAAGATGGCAAAATATTTTAGGATCTCTTCTGAAACAACTACGCTGATCCCTAAATTAGAAGTGTGGCATTTTTCCGAAATATCAGTCTTAACTCTTTCTCATGGTAACCAACAGCCATGCACTTTAATAATCCACAGATATGCTGTTCTCGGAACAGTTAATATTCAACTAAATACACAAACTGCTTCAATTTTGCTCTCCCCCTTCCTTTTCTTTCTTTCTTGCCTGGAGCGAATCCAAGTGTGGAACAGTTAGTGAGAGAACACAGTCTGCTGGAGGACAAACCCTTATTTGGTTGGAAAACTCATTGGCCACTGCTAGCAAAAATAACCTTCACATTTGTGTATGTAACTGCATGGGGGGAAAAAAGACCACACAAGTCTGTAAAATGCTGTGAGAGAGGCTGGCCACTGACTTTCACAGACTGGCTAAAACCTTCAACTCAAATAAAACTTCAGGGCCAGTTTCTCAGAATGATTGCTTGCAGGTTCATGAAGCCGAACAACACTTTAGTGAGCTTTTTCATTGCACATCCACAGTGCAACGAGTATTTCTGAGAAAATATATTTTAAAAAATCACAATTAAATCACAAATTAATTCACAAAGACAGCAACGTGATTATTAGAGCAAACTAGTGTTGTCACAATACTGGAATTTCGATACCAGTCGGTACTGAAATTTAGAAATGTCCATTTGCTGCTAACATTTGAGCGCTGTTGAGTGCATTGTTAAACACCGCTGATTAGCTGTTGTGTTCACATGCTCAACAGAAATCAATGTGATTGGCCATCAGTAAGAACGAGCTCAACAGCGCTCAAATGTTAGCAGGAAATGGACGTTTTAAAAATTTTATTTCATTCATCACAACAATAGAGCAAACAAAGACTTTTGGTTTAAGGCCCCGATATTCTTCAGCCAAAGCTCTTTTTTGTTCTTCATTTGAGAGCAAAAAGGAGTGAAAAATGTCTACTGTTTTCGAACCTCACTCTGCGCTGCAGAGGCAGGGTAGTAATATACCACGTAACTCCTAAACAACAACAACAACAACAATGGGGAACAATGGAATCTGAGAGAATAACAGTTTCACATTAGGCAAACAGCCTACACTTTAAAAAATGCTGTTTGTCATTTGTTTAAACTACTTATTTAAAATGAGCTGAAACAACACAATTCCTGAAGGTTTTTTGGCACAACTTAAATGTTTTATGTTTATCCATTAAATTTGTAAAAACTAATGATTTAACTCAATTCCTTCATGTTGTCCTGACCTAAATGGATTGTGTGGAACCCAGCATTGTACCCCACAATGCTTTCTATTTGCCATGGATAGACACCAAATGGAACAATGTTTAGAAATTTATTAGACATGGCGCGATGCGGTTGTGCTTCACATCCCGTTGTGAGAAAACCTTTAAAATCTCTCTGTGAGCGATCCTAGCAGAGCGATACCAGCTCTGCTACTCATCTCTTCAGTTCATTCCTGTAAGTAACTTGGTGTTGATGTTTTTTCTCCTCTCTCCTTTTACTCTAAGTTCAATTATTATGGAGCATGTCAGAGAAGGTGGAGTTTCAGAACACAACTACTGATGCATAATCATCACAGACCAATGGTAGCTCAAAGGTGTTTATAGCTAACCCAAAATGAATGAATGAACTAACACAAAAAGCTGACTTTGGTGAGCTGTTTCGTACTGTCGACGCAAACTAAAAATTAATAATGTTGTTAGTTCGATGTGACGTCATTTCAGTGCGTTTTCTGATTTCATTTGAAATATATTGTAGCTTTTTTTGTCTGTAAGACATTCAGAAAAAAGTTATATATAGTTTAATATAGTATTTAGTTTTTAGTATAGTATGTAGTATGCAGTATAATAATTTAGTTATCTACATTTCATATAGTATTATTTAAAAGTTTCCCTAAATTGTAGTTTTAATTAATTAAATTATTCACTTTTTTATTTTATTCCAATTTCAGTAAACAAAACGCCAAAACTGCACTTTTAGAAATGTATCTGAATGGAATATCTTTAGTTTTCCATTACAAATTCTTCAATGATTTGTTTATGTGTAAAGTCATATTTCAGGATTATTAAAGCTGCCTATTTCTGACATTTTGATGACGCACACACACACACACACACACACACACACACACACACACACACACACACACACACGCGCACACACACACACACACACACACACACACACACACACACACACACACACACACACACACAAAAACCTTTCTAAAAGATTCGCAAAAGACTATTATTTTAAGTAAAAGCTTTGCTTCAGCTTTGAACTTCACATTCATGAAAGAAACCCGAACAAAACTGTGTCACTGTTTGCACAAAAATATTATGCAGCTCAAGAAATAAGAAATGTCTCCAGACTATAAACTCAGCATATTAAAAGGATTTCAGAAGGATCGTGTGACACTGAAGACTAAAGTAATGACTGCAAAATAATTCAGCTTTGCCATCACAGGAATAAATTACAGTTTAAAATGTATCAACATTTCAGCTTGTAATAATAATTAAAAACAGAACTGTATTTTTATCAAATAAATTAAGTCTCTGTGATCTCACTGGCTCATTTTTTCTCTCTTTTTCCCTTATGGCAAAAAAACTGCAACAGCAACAGAAGTGTAGCCACTAGCTATCACCATCTTTTTCAGCTAAGATTTACAAGTCTGTTCTGTAGCTCTAAAACAAGTTCAAACAACAATGGAGCAGATATTGCCGGCGCTAGGTAATCTGACCTAACATGTTTCTGAAAAGTCTTAAGTCCTGAACCTGAAGTGTGAATCATTTCAAGGTTTCCTACGACAGCACGACCTCTGGATCGGCTGTTTGCACCTTTTTACGCTTCTCCTCCTCTGTAAGCTCACAAATCTTGTTTTTACGGGGGAGAAGCGGATGGAGGGGCATCGCTGCATAAAATATTCAGTGTGGGTCCATTTAGTAAACCCCATATGCGTGCACAGTGATCCATGAAGAAAGTGAGAAAGAGAGGAGAGCGTCAGCCGGATAGAGAGAGACAGACCGGGTGAGAAAACAAGAACCCGCTGTAGATCTGAGTGCAGGCGAGTGTGTCTTCATACGCTTATTCAGGGAGACTTATGCTTCAGTAGATTTACATAAAAAACTGATGTTTGGGACTGATAGCAGTTGAAGAATCTCAGAAGACCATTAGGATGTAGCTAACCTCTCTCCTCCTGTCTGTTTGTATGTGTGTCCTGTAGATGGATGTTTACTCTTATGGACCATTTTCTCAGTACACGCAGGTCGATGTGACATGAAAAATGCTTTTTCAAACAAAATATGCTCTGCAAACCATGTTTGAGTGGGGAAATGAATCACTGAGCTGTGCATGAGCCTAACAAATTATTAACAAAACTGCTGTTTGGCCAACAAATACTCTAGTGTTCAAACATTTGGGCTTGGTAAGATTTTTTTGCTAACAGTGTATTTACTTGTTTAAAAATACTGTAAAAACAGCAATTCATTAAAATTAATAATGACATACAAATAAGTGGTGGTTCATTCCACTGTGGTGATAATCAGAGACTAAGCTCAGGGAAAGCAAATGATATAAAGTGTTTTAAATAAATAAATAAACAAATGTTTTCTATCTGAATATATTTAAATATGTAATTTATCCCTGCAATATAAAGCTTATTTTTCATAATTATTTCTCCAGTCCAAAATATGAACTTCATCTAAAATGAAAATTCTGTCACTTACACACCTTTTCAAGTTTTTTTTTAGTTGTCCACAAAAAAGATATATTGAAAAATGTTGAAAACATTTCCATTGACTTTCATAGTATTTGTTTTTCCTAAGTCCGTAGTTTCAGTTTTCCAACATTTTTCAAAATATCTTCTTCTGTGTTTAACAGAACAAAAAACTCAAACTGGTATAGAACAACACTGTAAAAAATTCTGGGTTCTACACATTTCCTTCGTGTTGTCCTAGCACAAATCGATTAAGTTAACTTAATTGTTTTTACAAATGTAAGTGGACTGAACAAAAAACAATTAAGTTGTCTTCCAAAAAACTTAAGAATTGTGTTGTTTCAGCTCATTTTATAGAAGTATTTACTTTTTCTTCCCATTCATCAATTGGCTTGCTTGGTTTTGGGACTTGTGGAGTTGAGCATCAATGGATTTGCTCTTCAGTGTTTGGACTTTAACAGTGAAAATTTCGCAGTTTCAATTTACTAGAACTTCTATGTTAGGCTGCTTTGACACAATCTACATTGTAAAAGCGCTATAGAAATAAAGATGAATTGACTTGAATAGTTTTTCTAAATTATTTAAAAAAAATTATTTCTTCAGTGAAGTAAAAGGTGAGAAAATGATAACAGAATGTTCCTCTTTGTGTGAACTATCCATTTAAGTGTCACATAATCCTTAAAAAGCATTCTAGTATGCTGACTTGGTAGTTAAGTAACATTCCTAATTATTAGGATTTTTGCAGCCGATACAAAGTACCGATTCCTTGTCATGGAGATCGGCCGATATGAGTACCGATTCTGATGCTTAAAGCTTTATAATGCATAAAGCACATTTTCTATCTAACTATGAAACTTAAGTGGACATCTCGCCTTACCTAAGAGAATAAATGAAGGATGCTGCATATAATCCCTTAAATACGTCTCATATAACAATTTGGGTGTGAACATATCATGGTCAGATTTACAGAAAAAAAGAAATAGCACAGATTTAAAAAAAGGTAAGAAAAATGACTAACAATGCAGTTTGGAAACAACATGACGCAGTCTAGAAAAAGTGTGGAGCACATATTTGATGCATAAGAAGTTAAAATGCAAACCTATGAATTCATAACTTCTTTAATAAAAGGAAATAGGCCTATAAAGTACTGTTTATTGCAATAAGTATATTACAAGAAGTTATATTATTAAATATTCATGTTAAAATATCATTTAAAATTTTTTAATCTAATATTTCCAGCCAGGTTTTAGTAAACTTGCAATATTGTCAAAAACACAGAAGTCTCAGTTCTTATACAGTTGAAGTCAGAATTATTAGCCCCCCTTTGACTCTTTTTTCTTTTTTAAATATTTCCCAAATGATGTTTAACAGAGCAAGGAAATTTTCACAGTATGTCTGATAATATTTTTTCTTCTGGAGAAATTCTAATTTGTTTTATTTCGGCTAGAATAAAAGCAGCTTTAAATTTTTTGAACACCCTTTTAAGGTCAAAAATAATTAGCCCCTTTAAGCTATATATTTTTTTCAATAGTCTACAGAACAAACCATCATTGTACAATAACTTGCCTAATTACCCAAACCTGCCTAGTTAACCTAATTAACCTAGTTAAGCATTTAAATGTCACTTTAAGCTGTATAGAAGTGTCTTGAAAAATATCTAGTAAAAGATTATCTACTGTCATCATGGCAAAGTTAAAATAAATCAATTATTAGAAATGAATTATTAAAACTATAATGTTTAGAAATGTGTTGAAAAAATCTTCTCTCTGTTAAACAGAAATTGGGGAAAAAAATAAACAGGGTTAATAATAACAGCTGATAATTCTGACTGTATGTAAAAAGGCCTAAAAACATGCAAGGTCATTCAAATATTTTGCTCATCTCCAACTAACACAAACACTTGCGATCGGTTTGTGAGATCAGCAAGTACCGATCAAGTCATTAAATGTGATTATGGGCCAATAACGATCTCTGGCTGATTGATCTGAGCATCCCTACTAATTATTATTTTCATGTAAATCACAATTCTTGTATATTTCCACAATTTATAGGACAAAAAAAAACGTCAAAACTTGCCACAGCTTATTCCAGTCTACCTCAGCAGGATCTTCAACATGCACTGGAAGTAATATAAGATGAAAACACACTTACCGGTCTTTTGGTTGATGCTGAAGAAGCCCTGTGGGTTTCCACTGGTGATCTTGTAAGAGAGTCTTTCACTGGACTTTGTGTCCGGGTCAAAGGCCTCGATCTGGATGATGGAGACGTCTTTGGGGGAGCTCTCCATGACGGACGGATAATAGACAGGTTCTGAGGTCTGTGGGGCATTATCATTGACATCCTGGACCTCGATATAGACCTCCACAAAAGACGACAGAGGGACCACACCGCGGTCAGTGGCGTAGACCGTCAGCCAGTAGTGAGGTACAGTTTCATGATCCAGCAGTTCCTGTGTGCGGATCACTCCTGAGGAAAAGAAAGAAGAATTAGAGTCATCTCCATATCAACTTTAAAGGTTTTTATGCTGATTTCCATATTTGCATATATTGAGGACTATGGGAGCCACTTTAAATAAAAGGATAAACATCTAGAAAAATTTATTCTTCAGCGTTAATTTGGAGTTCTACCCCTGACTGTGAGTTCTTTTTCTGAATTAATAGCTTTTCTGTCATTATTAGATGGTGTAAATTGTTGCAGTGGAAGTCTCCCAGGGTTTCTGCAGGTTTCATTCATTCATTCATTTTCTTTTCGGCTTAGTCCCTTTATTAATCTGGGGTCGCCACAGCGGAATGAACCGCCAACGTATCCAGCACATGTTTTACGCAGCAGATGCCCTTCCAGCCACAACCCGGGAATCACTGGGAAACCCATACACACTCATTCGCACACATACATACACTATGGACAATTTAGCCTACCCAATTCACCTGTTCCACATGTCTTTGGACTTATGGGGGAAACCGGAGCACCCGGAGGAAACCCACGCAAACGCAGGGAGAACGCGCAAACTCAATACAGAAACGCCAACTGACCCAGCCGAGGTTTGAACCAGCGACTTTCTTGCTGTGAGGCGACAGCACTACCTACTGCACCACTGCGTTGCCCTCTGCAGGTTTCTTCAAGTCACATTCAAGACTTTTTAAGGCCATTTTATGACCATTATGAATAAAATTTTAGACTTATACAGGGCTAAACATTAAGGATTGTTTCTAGTGGGCCAACTAGTTCAGTCAATAGTTTTTGTATTAATGGAAGATCATGTAAAGGGTTTTAGATTTTTTTGTTTTTCTTCCCTGATTAAGGAATTTATTAATTTATAATTTTGCAGGATTTGCAGTAAAACTGTCCAACAGCTGTTGTGAATTTTCTCTTTTTTTGCAATAAAAAATTTAGATATAAAAAAGGATTGGGTATTGGCTTGATAGGTAGCTTTACCTGGTCATTGGAAAATTAAGACCAGCCTAAAGAATTTTAAGACCTACAACACAGTTTTAACTTAAATATTGGGTTGTAGGTCTTAAATCATTTAGGCAGGTCTTAATCATCCAACTTTTCCAATGAAATTTTCCAGACTTTTTAAGACTTTTTAAAACCTCTCGATTACCCTGTCTCCTTATCCCCATCCCATACTCAATGAATTAAAGGCCCCTTATTTTTTGTAAAATTCGAAAAAAAAATCAAATATAGTCTTCCAGATTCAGTGATAACATTTTTTATCATTTGGTTGCCATTCTTGTAGCATGCTACCCCTGATTAATAATGGGACTAAGCCGAAAAGAAAATGAATGAATGAATGAATCTTTTTCTGCTGAAGATACTGTTGTCCTAAAAAAAATCAAACAAGCAAACAAACAAACAAAAAAAACATGAATAAAATAATCATACACATACATTAGAAACGGTATAGCAGAAAATTTTGATGGTTTTAAAACCATGACTTTTCCAAACCGCGGTAAACCTTGAAAATGGTTATCGTCCATGCCTAGTTACGTCACTCGCAGTTCTCTATGCTGTTGTTCGCATGTTAAAATAAATCAGTATTTTAAAATGTAATATGCCACACAAAATAGACACGTCAATTTTTTTTATTAAATAATATTTAAATATTAATTTGACCAGTTAACCGTTAATATTCGGTTAACGAGCAGCGGTTGCCGAAATGAGCATCCCTAGTTCATTTTTTCCAATATCGTGAAGCCATTATAGACTATTTTGAGGAATGTAAACAAAAACAATGGTCCCAACGTATTTCCTGTTTTACATTTTACATTTTTATAGCTTTCAATAATATAAAAAGAGCCACATATTGATCAATAATGTTATAATAGCTGTTTTAACATTAAGTTATGATTGACTTGCCTCTTGTTACAGTTATGAAATAGTTTGATAACAAGCAGGAAATGTTCATGGGCCAATGACAAGACCACATTGAAATGGCCTATAAAGGTGAACAGTTTGCTACAGTTTAACTGCATTTTTAAACATAAACAGAATAAAATGTTTCAAACATCTCTTTGTTTATACAATTTAAAATGAACTAATATATTCACATTTTAATCAATTATTTAATTTGGTTTTCTAGTGACACTCCAAGTCACCCTATATAGAAAACAACATACAACAAACATTTCTGCAATTCTTCACAACCATTTGTCACCAATGATTCATTCAACTTCACATCCAACACCACCACCACGCAGTATTTGGCTTCTCTTCATCACAAATGAGTGCAAATCACTTCACACACATTATACGTTTCTTTCTCTAGGTGTAAAGTCTAAAGCAGGCCTTCAAATAGCATTTCTACTTTCCACAGCCACAACAGCCTCTACCCATAATGCTTTGCCTATGATAATGGTAGCCTTGGAAGCGGATAAGTGGCTCTGATAGGTTTAAGTGGGAACCTGATACCTCCTATAGACCGCCTTCCGGTTCTCTAAGTGTACAATGCCTTTGTTAAACTTGCCTACTTAGAGCCAGAGTCACCTGTTCGGCTCACTACCTTGCAATTTCTAAACATTAGAGACATTTCACATGTGCGCTGCATTGCACTCAGCTGTGTCAACAGTCTGCCTATTCAGAAGGGCAAGACTCTCTCTCTCTCTTTGACTACCATAAAGGAATGAAATGGGGGAGGAAGAGAAGGTGGAGGCCGTCAGAGAGCAAACAGTAGGCCTGCATACAAAAGAGAGGTCGAATCCATCACATTTAAACAGAAAGTGGACTTGTGATCTCTAGATTCAGCCAGGTGTGGTGTAATTTATCCTGCAGAATGATTCATTGTGATTTATTGGTATATTACTGATATTTTATTGTATCATGCTGAATAAAGCGTGGGCTTGCTGAAGGGCAATAAAGACTCGACTTGCCTGAAAAGACCTGTAATGTTATCAGTATCCCAGTGATCTCATCGGGCAGGTGAGGTTTGTGTCAAAAGAAAAAACAAGAAAGAGCTAGATAGACACTCCCTGGCCAAAGTTTACCACTGCCAGAACAGTGAGGATACTGTCGTTGAAAAACTCGATCCGATTAAACATGAGCCGTTGAACTTTGAGATTATACCTTGCTGCAATGCTCTCTATAATGCTTTTTTCTTCTTCTAGCTAAGCAAACCTTTCTTTATTTGGGCGGACATTTTGGCCACTTGCGCAAAATTATACTTCTTACCAGACTTGTACAGCATCCAGATTAGAAAAAGATTAGAAAAAACACAATTTGATTGTTCTTTGTCAATTCGATTTGTCTCTTGTAGTAGGTTATCTTTGTCATATTAAATCTTATTTTAAAAATCATTTGAACAAATGAAAGATTTTTGTGTCTCTCAAAGCATTTAAGAGTTTCCTTGGCTATGTTTTGGATCATTGTCTTGCTGAAATGTACATCCTGGTTTCATCTTCATCGTCCTGGTAATGTAGATGGTGAACTGAACAGCTAATATTCATTTACACTAAGGAAGGGCAGAGGGTTGCTGAATAACTGAGAATTTTCAGCTGCTGTCTGGACTTTCACTGCCTTTCTACACCTTCCATTCTTCATGTGTTCAATCCATTTTTCTCTGTGTAACTTAATTTGTGAACTAATTTGATTTATTTTCATTGCAGATATGGATTTCTATGGCTGTTACCAACAACCGGTGAAAATTATAAAGTTAACAGCACCTTTAGAAATATGTTTTCTAAGAAACATTATGATGTGTTCAATACTTATTTCCCCCACTGTAACTAAATTAATATGTGACAAAAAGTGATCCTTCTGAAAACTGAATAAATAGGGTATCCAGTGATGTATACTGTATTTTGTTAGAACAACATTTGGCCGATAAACAAGTTTTTGAAAATAAAAAATAAATAAATAAAAATAAAAATAATGAGACAAATCTCCTTTAAAGTGTTCTAAATAAAGAGCTCAGCAATGATCAAAGATAAGAGTATTGATATATTTACAAATAGAAATTTACTAAATGTCCCAATGACACAATGGCTGCATCTGAAACCGCATACTTCCATACTATTTAGTGCACTAAAAACAGCATGCAAGCAGAGTAGTATCTCCAAATTCATAGAATTCAAAAAACAGTATGCGAGAAGTACCCGGATGACCTACTACTTCCACCAAGATTCTAAAGTGTGAATGCGATGGACGCTACGCTATACCATGATGCACCACAAGAGAATAAATGAATGGGAGTGGAGCGACGCAACTGATGCAGGTAGGTCACATGACCATGACAAAATGGCGGATGTAATACGTCCGAATTCCATTCATACTACTCACATTCATACTGTATAGAACATACTTTTCTAATGGTCAGGTAGCAAATTCTAATTCAAATGCAGTACCTATGAGTAGTAGGCGATTTCGCATGCAGCCATCATCTTTCCTTAATATTCGAATGATTTTTTAACTATACAATGTATTTTTGCTATTGCTAAACATGTACCCATGCAACATAATGCATCCAGGAGCACATCTAATATAAATGTAATTTATGAAAATATAGTTTAGTCACCATACTGCATTTATATTCTTTTCTTTACTCTATACTCAAGCCACTCTACTTTAAAACATAATAACGTTTTACTTCAGATGTTCTGTTTGTCTGTTAGGGTTGGTTGAGGTCAGCTAATAAGTCATCATATGATGTGTAATGTGAAACATCACAATGAACCCTGATATTGGGTGCAATGATGGCAATTCAGTTGTATCGGGACTCCCGCATGAGCACAGGTCTCTATTTCAACAACTCGTCTTGCTCTGTTTATGAAGGAGTTCAGTAGGCGGAGAGCAGGCGTACTTTAGCAGCTGTTGGAACGCATTTAACCACATGCACGTCTGTGCTATGTTTTACAGGGTAGGCTGTTGCTGCTGCCATGGGGGAGGGGTGGGGAATCACGATGCCGGCTCAACATCGTGATATCTCATCCATCGTCCGTTGTGTAAGACTATTTTATAAGTCTTGGCACTTGAGTTGTCTCACATTTTGAGATATTCCATCTGCAACTAGTGAAGTGAAGCGAGTATTGTAAAGAACGAACAAACATTCCATAAGAAAATGATTTAGCAACACTATTTACTTTCTAGGAAACCTGTCCGATAACCACAATAACAACAGTTCAAAGACAAAATTCTAAAGATAAATGCACACTTATTTCGCTGTTGAATAACGTATATAGCAACACTATCTCTTACTCTAAAGGAGGGCGACCACAGAACTGATATTGTTTATCTTTTACAAAAGTAAAACCAAATGTCCTTTTGTCCTCTGTGTGGCTTAAATGTAACATTGCTTAGCTTGTTAAGAAATCTTAAGATCCAATGTTTATTCGGGTTGGAACTGTTGCAAGAAAACCTTCATTCACTAAGTCCCCAACTTTACTTAAGCAGGCTCAGCATTTTTATTTAGTCACAAAGTACAATCTTTCTCTCAAGGAAATAAAGAAGCAGCAACTTGATCCTGTTTGTTACAGGGCAATCTTTTGCACGGTGTTTGGTACAAGTTCTGGTTCTTTGTCTCCTTAACTTGCTCTGCTGGGCTTTACAGACTCTGAGGACTAGATGGAGCCTCAAGGGGGTTAACTGTGAAGAGCTTACTTCTTTAAAAACAGACAAGGAAAAACTGCCGCTTTCCAATTCTCAGGCTGTTTTATGTGACCTTGTTGGCTCGATTTTTCATTCATCATTGATCCGTAACACCTGACATTAGCTGGATAGCTTTGGGCTCTAATATAGGAGGTGAGAGAAAGGAAATGGATAGCTCAGTTCATCTTGCCCATAGCTATTGGCGTAGGGTGGCCCATAGATCAGACTGTTACACAGTCAATGCTGAAAAAACTCTGTAGAGTTCAAACCCAAAGGAGGAACATGCATTAAAAATGAGATGAATGGAAAAAGAACAAGCGTTTATCAGTTTGTTTAAATACACTTAAGTTTGTGCAAGACAATGTGAGAAGTACTTTGCCATTCAGTCAATTCTTTTATCCAGCAAGAACCCCTTAAATGTACCTGAAGTTACAGTAGCATACAACATTAGAAAATAATCATATTATAAATGCTGTTTTTGTTAAACCTTTATTAAGAATCTAGAAAAAATCTACCACAGTTTTAATCAAAATGTCAAGCAGCCCAATGATTTTAACCATTGACAACAATAAGAAATGTTTCCTAAGGAACAACTCTGCATAGTAGGATATTTCCTGAAGGAATTTGTGACACTGAATTAAAGTCAGTTATTATACATACTGTGTAAATCCTGGTTAATATTAATAGTGTCGAGTGATTGGCGTGACCCACGGCACATGCCTTGCACGTTGCAGTGCATTTATACTTCTGCATGTGTTACTCTGCATTAACACTTCCGAAACGCTTACTGGCAGTAGGTTTTTATGTTCCTCTGTGTGGTGTTTCTTCACGGGTGTTTTGTTTTTTCTGAACACTACCTTAATGTACAAGTAGCTAAAGCTCGCTCATTCAGAGGCGGGAACCGGCGGACGTGCAACAACTTTAATCATAAGGTAAACACAAAACCAATGTTTCCATCTGGAGCTCCTTCACGGCACTCAACACTTGTAAACACTCGCTCCAATGAGTTCACGTGGTTCTCTCTCCCGCTCACACTCGTCAGTGCTTCCATGCGACCAATCACAGAGCTTGCACTATGTATGATTGCACGTGTAGTTACATTTTTTGAGAGGTGCGCATCAACGTCGGCGTCAGCCAGGGCGAGAGTTATGCAGCCGCGTAAAAGCTGCACCGGAAATCAGCCCTAACTGTGCAGTTAGCTATGAAACATGATATTTTTTGGATTGTGAGAAAAGAGGCTAATTCGTACAGATTCATACAAGTTAATTTGTACTAATATGAACAATTTTGAAAATGAGGCGTGTCCCCAAAACCCCACCCCTATAGGTCACTGGGGGAGCAAATCAAACTAAAATTAATTAATTCGTTTGCACAAATTCATTTAAATTAGCCACTAAATCCAAGAGTTTCAATACAACTTTTAGCTGGTAAGTTAATACGCTTTAAGCAAGGAAAAATGTACTTATTTATGAATGAATATTAAAAACAAATTGGTTGTTTGTTACGGCTATGTTACCAATGTTTTAATGTGCAATTGGGCAATGAGGTTGCATTGGGTTGGGTTTTAAAGTTGGAAATATCTGTACATGCAATTGAAAATGCACAGTTATTTCCAGAACATTAGTTTGACAACACAACATTATCCATTATATTTTTCTAAATGAGATTTTTTTTACATACAACACGGTCAAATAAGCCACATTATTAGGTATCGTACATGTCATAGCACAAATAATGTGGGATGACTTCCATACCTAATTGTAATGCTTAAAGCAGGGATTTGTTCAAATCCCCAACCACAAGTACAAGCAATAGTAATTGCAATTCTTGCTGTGACAACCTAATAAATCATCTTTAACAGTATGATTGTTAAACTAAACTTCGCAAAGGATTCATTTTAGCACCAGATTAACTTGTACAAGTGTAGAGGTTTAAGTGTACTGAACTAAAGGTGAGTGGAGAAATGTTTGTGCAAGACTGAATGTTAGCCATTTATATAAAACATGCTTTATTTGTAGACGGCTGGCAGAGAAGAAAGAATGACAAAGACAAATGAGTTTCTGTGCAAGCGGCTAGAAGGGGTATAGGAATGTGTCAAATGGAGTCAGAGGAGCCTAACGATAGATGTGGACGAGAAAGAGATGGCAGGAGAAGAGAGAACGGCTGAGACAGAAAATGAGCTTTGTCTCTGCCAAGCGACTGTCCATGGTTGAGTGCTCATTTGGATGACCAGGGCAAACACACAGAAGAAAGCTGCTCCTTCAAGCTCAAAAGGCCAATGCTTAAAAAGCAGTGACCAGAATGATGACTTTAACACACACACACACACACACATGACCATTCCCACTAGAATGACCATACCAATACCGTGTTTCTTGTGTACGTTTGGCATTTCTGACACTCAGGATGCATTTGTACTTGTTGATGCATTTGGTCCTGGTTCACTTAAGTGTTCAAACTGACATTTTAAGATTAAAGACAAAAGAAATGAAAATGTTTAATGATGTATATTTTGTGAAAGAAAAGTGGATTTCTGATGTCTCCATAATGGAGAACAACGTCACTTTGACAACAAAACCAAGTACGCTTCTAACCTTTTAATGGTCATAACTTGTGACATCATGTTTTAGGTCATTTAGTTGCCTTTGGACAATTCAATTTCAGTTAATCTAAAATGGGACAGAGACCCATCTTTTTTCCTTGTTTGGAACGATCAAGGTTTAGATGGCAGCGTTTACACTCATTCAAATGAACCACCCTAACACAACAATCACAGCAGAGTTTATTTTAATTCAACCTGCCAAGTGTGAACACGGCCTTATTTAGAAATGAAACTGATGAAAAGAAGCTTGACAGATCCCAAAATTTAGTTCACACCGTCATGTGAGTGCCAGGCCTTAACATGTCAGAGACTGTGAACCCACTGCTAGACATTTCCGGCAGTTGCAGTTTAATGCTCAGGACTTTTAAACCTATGTCATGTCATGAAAAATGAACAATAAAAGCACACACACACATACCCAAATTCAGAGTTTCTGTTTTTTGGTTTCAATTACAATTCTTGTGTTTTTTTATTTTTTTATTTAATGTTTTTTTTGTATTTTTGTGTTTTCTTAATATTATATTTTAATTTTATCTGTTTTATTTTTAAGTTAAACTACGTAAATTAATAAATATTTCTGTGGCAATTTGCTGAAATGTTTTTGTTTCAGTTTATTTGTATGATAACACTTTATTTTGATGGTCCATTTGAGTATTAGTAGACTGTCTGCTTAATATCTGTTGATAGTGCTCCTTACGCAGACATTTAACTGACTATAAGAAACTGACTGCAAGTACATGTCAACTTACACTAACCCTAACCTTAACCCCAACTTAACAGTCTACTTATAACCTAATGAGAATTAGTTGCAATGTAACTTAAATTCAACAAATAGACCATCAAAATAAAGTGTCACCAATTGTGTCAATAGCAAAAGTTACAGTATTAGTTACTATATTACCTTATATTCTAGGGCTGCACAATATATCGTTTTAGCATTGATATCGCAATGTGCGCATTCGCAATAATCACATCACAAGTTTTGCAATGTTGAGTCTGAATCATAGTTGACCAGGAGGTACAGAATTGTATTTAATCACTGTATTTATACAGAATTTATGAGAATTTTTTTTTGTTTAGTCTTATTTTTAGTCCTAATATTAACATTTCGAAGCAAGATCAAAGCAAAGCTTATTTCGCTTACCGCAGTTGCGGATAATTTTGCTTGTTTTAAGGAAAAACTTCTAATTTTGCCTAATTTCTTCTGAAGTTGAAAACAAAACAATATTTTTACTTGCTCTTAGTAAGAATTTTTAGATATTTGGACTACACTGTAAAACCCAACAGTCAACTTTATCAACTGAATTGAGTGTAGTTAACCCAAAATGTACTGAAAGTTAATTCTACTCATTTGAAAAGAGTTTTGAACTCAGTGTTGAAGGTAATGAGTTAATTAAACACCCCATTACTTCAACTCAAATTAAGTTCACAGTACTATAGATTAGTTTTTTAACTCAAATGGTTTGTTGCATTCAGTTTCCTCAAACGGTTTGAGTTGCCTTAACTTATTGAGTTTTACAGTACTCAGCTGGTTTGAGTTCTCTTCATGTATTAGGTTTTACTTTGCTCAAATTGCTTCATTTACTCAAATGGATTAAGTTGACAGTAGTCATTAGGAATAGTTTTTTTTAACTTAAATGGTTTGTTGCAATCAGTTTCCTCAAATGGTTTTAGTTGCCTGTACTTTTTGGGTTTTACTGTGTATAAACGAGACAAAGCAAATTATTAATAAATGATATACCTAAATACTTTTAGGCTGCACAGAAAACCATTAATAGAGCTATTATGCTACTTTGTATAACCATACTCATATCTCAGAAAAAAAAAAAAAATCACAATATCAGATTTTTCCAACATTATGCAGCCCTATTATATACAATCAAACAAATAATTTTATTTTAATTATAGGAGACATAACTGTCTAATTTAAGTTTTATTATAAAAAAATTGAACTTTTACTTAGCCTAATTAGACTTTAATTTATTAACAGTTGATCTCACGATCTTCTAGGAGCTGCTTGAGTGGATTAGACCTAAATAACATGTAAGAACATTTACCTAACAATAAACATTCCAACAGGATTCTGATTCATAAACACGAGTCCTTCCAATTACCAACCCTGACTGAGAAGAAGCTATTGTTTTAAAAAAGGGGGGAGAAAGTGGGTGGGGGGGGCTTCAGGCAATCTTCATCAATGTAGGACAACTGCTGGTATAATCCTCAGCATCAGAACACCAAGAACTTTGCACATATATACCCAAAGATGAGTCCTTTAACAACACAACTAACAAAAAGTGCTTCCATTTAACAAAAGATTTTGGAAATTCCATATCTAAGCACAGCCCTTAAAGTCTGTAAATGTAATGATTCACTCAGTGTATGAACGTTGCTACACAGGTATTCTGCCACACCTTTGAATCAACTGTGGTTGAGGAAGTTGCGAAACCTGCCCTGAAGCTACAGAATATGATGACAGAAATACAGCGGGTCTTTTTCTCTGGCTGCCTCGTCTGTTCATTTCTTCACCCTGAAGCGAGATATTTCACAGCTACATGAATGCCCCGACGAACAATGAGAAGCGATCGCACTGGCTCAACATGGCTGACCTTGCACGTAGGTGTGTGTGTGCATATCCAAGCGTGCAAACACAGACAGAAAGGAAGCTCATTTCATTCTCAGACTGATTCGACATCCCCGGTGACTGATTAGATCATGAGATGGCCATGACTACACTCCAAACGCTGAGTTAACAAGCATGAAGGGTTTCTGATCTTGACTTGACATGTTAAAGTTGGTCCTGGTTGAGAGCATCAAGGGCCATAATGATGGGAATGTTAAGTGGATTGGGGAATAGCACAGCCTCTATGCTCCATTGTCTCTTATAATGTTTCTCCCCAAAAATGAGGGTCAGAGGGAAGGTCTCTGTGCAGTGTTGAGTTCTGTGGCCACCAGTTGCACAAACAGCCACCATGTTATGAGTTTGTCTTAAGAACTCCTGAACGACTATAAGTTATCTAAGGGGTAATCGGTCTTCCTTTTTTTGACTCAAGTTGAAGCAATCAACCTTTTTGTACAGGCAGTACGGTGGAGCAGTGGGTAGCGATGTCGCCTCACAGCAAGAAGGAAGATCACTGGTTCAATCCCCGGCTGGGTCAGTTGGCATTTCTGTGTAGTTTGCATGTTCTCTCTGTGTTTGTGTGGGTTTGGTTTCCCCCACAAGTCTAAAGACATGCGCTAGGTGAATAGGGTAAGCTAAATTGTCCGTAGTGTATGTGTGTATGTCCTGGTCCTCCAGGTTGGGGGTTAAGCGTTGGCCTAATGACCTACCTCATAAATATTAGGTGTTACGAAACACAAACATGGTGCGGCTAAATCAACTTGGATATAAACGGCCCTGGGAATAACTAAGTAAGTAACCTTTTTGTAAATGACTTTATAATCTTTGTCTGTCTGCGCCAATAGTCTAGTGGTCAGTAAGCAACATTTGAGTCCTGACTTTCTTGAGTCCAGAATTTCCAAATCTCTCTCTCCAATTTCACTTGATCTCAGTATCTACTATCACAATAAAGGCAAAACTGGCAAAATCAAATCATTTAAAACATATACACATTAGTGTTGTCACAGTACTGGAACTTCGATACTAATTACTTTAAAAACTTCCTTTCCTGCTAACATTTACACACTGAGGAGCGTTTAAGTGCTCAACAAAAACTCCTTTGATTGGCCGTGAAGGTCATCTGTTCACTGTATTTTACAGAGTACCCAGCAGGCACAGGACATCAACATGACGTAGTGCTGGGCAATTTGGCCTAAAATCAAAATCTCAATTAATTGAACATTTTTAATTCAATTACGATTAATGAACGATTATTTTATTTATTTTATTTTGTTGCCCTCATAGTTCACTGACAGGTTTTGTAATGTAAATGTGCTCACATATTTTAAATAAATTTTTAAATAATTGAAGGAAACACACACTATCTACTATCTATGAGTATTTTTTGTACATCAACGCTGAACAACTGAATTTAAAACACACATTGCCTAAAACGAGGTGCTCTGCGCCGCCCACCATCATCACCGCTACCAAACCGACCAATCACAAAGCTTGTGAAATGTGTCATTGTGACGTGCAAGTAAATTTTTTTGAGAGTGTGCAGGTATGCAAAGGTATTTATTATAATTTAGCCTTAACAGAGTGGGGTCACATGACCCCACACACAGTAGGGAAATAATAAAAAAAAAATTTTGACCTGAAAAATTCTATCGATTATAGGTTCTGAATGACGAATGTTGCCCTAACATGACGTCAGATTGACGTTGTCTCCCAACATTGTGGGACGTTGCATTTTGTTTGGAAATGAAAAACGGCTTGACGTCAGAACCCAACGTCAGGCTGACATCAATGTCCAAAGTCGGACATACATTGCATTTGGGTTACTTTTTTAATGCAACCTGAAAACAATAAAATATCAATGTCTAATGATGTTACAGCTTGAAGTTGTGTGGACATTATTATAGTATTGAGTAGAATTATATTGAGTATTGAGTATACATTGTGTGGATGTTACCAATATGACTTGGTCAGTATGATCAGATGTTGGATTTTGGTTGGAATACCTGATGAATAAATGTCAGTATTTGACATCAATATGACGTTGGTTAAAGGTGTTAGCTCGACGTTGGATTTTGGTCACTTTCCAACACAACCTAAAATCAACCAAATATCAACTTCATTTCACATCCTTATTGGACGTCAAAATAACATTGTTCTTAGATACAGAGACACAAGTGTGTGTTAAAGTCACAAACGTCAGCTGGTCTGCCTATGAGCTGACATATGAGAGACATTTTCGACTTTGAAATGCTACAGTGTCCCTGTATCTGTATTTGTATTTGCACTCGGGGAACAGTGGTGAAGTGCAGTGAACTGATTAAGTTCAGAACCAAATCACAGTCATTTCTATTGAGTACATAAACACAATGGCAAATCAACAGGGTTTAAGAACGCGCTCAACAGCTCTTCAATGTTGGCAGGAAATGAACGTTTTTAAAATTTCAGTATAGATTGGTATCGAAACTCCAGTATTGTGACAACACTAATACACATATATATGGGGCCAGTCTTGAAGAAAAAAAAGATCTGCATCAAGTGGATGTGATAAGCTTGGCGTAGCCTTTGCACAGTCACATACACTTCGCCGTAATCTGACGCAAAACCTGACAAGCAACTCTCAAAAAATATCACAGAAAGAAAGATCTGTGATTGGTCGACAAGTGTGGGCTGGATCGAGAGCTGTTGGAGCAGTGCGAGGCTGGTGACGCAAGTGTTTAATGTGAGTCAAGTTTTGTGGAGGAGAACGACGATTGCTGTTTACTTTATGATTAAATTTGTTGAATGTTTTGCTAGTTCCTGCGTCTTTCTCTCCTGAATGAGTGTGACTTAGAGTTACTTACACAGTAGCATCACATGCATTTCCGACGTAAACTCAAAACACCGCTGACACAGTGGAACATAGAAACCTCACTGGCTACTAATATTTCGGAAGTGTTATTGCCAGAACAATATACGTAAAAAACACAGAAATATAAATGGCCTCAGCTACGTGCAAGGTAGGCGCTGTGTGGTACGGCGATTACTTGTCGTAAAAGTATAAATCAGGTTTAACTTCAAGACTAGTCTAAGTTGTTTATGCAACTGTTCTGGCATCTACTGGTATTATGTGAACAAATTCACCTCAACATTATACTATAATTTACCATAATATCAATGATGTCCTTCACTCTGAGAAACCAGAGCAAAAATAGTTTTAATGTCTACTAGAATGCAGTCAGAAAGCACCTTGAAATCAAACTATAAAACAATAAAGATTTCCCTATACATAGGTTTTTGTTTTTAGAAATCTTTTAATATTTAATAAGTAATATTATCATGTGATATGCATGCCAATCCACTGTTAGAGAACAAACTAAGCTAGAAAGAATGTGAAGATTGTTTCAAAAGTATAACGTACTTTCTAAACCTAAACAGGGCCAACAATGCCCATAGCTGAAGAAACACTCATATACATCAACAAGTCATCCTTATTCCTTCCTTTTACAAACATGGCACAGCTTTAGTTGGAAACTGCATACACAAAACTGGCAATTGCACCAAATTAGAAAGCCAGAAACAGATTACCATGGTTGTCAAATAGAGGATTATGAAATATAAACCCCTGTTTATCCCCAGTGCTCATTTTCAGAAAGAGACAAGTTGCCTTCAGACAACAGTCAATACTATCTTTTTTGGGTTTGCGAATGCGTAATAAAGCAGAAGACTTCAGAAAATGCACTTGACGTTCACAGAACTGTTGCGCACATCACCAAAGCCTGACTAGCTGTGAGTAATTCTCTGACCTTCAGAGAGTGACTCTACAAGGCCTCACATAAGCAGTGGAGGTGGTGCAAGCAGAGGGATAAGCTAGGGCAGCTTGGGACGTGTATTCCCCTGGTCTGCACTTTAAAAAACGGTCCGTTCCTCTTTGAACTGGCTTGGTTAATTCTGTTTGCCGAGCTCCTGCATTCCTCTACCTTCTTAGGCCTCCTGCTCACATGCTTACATAAACTTTCTCAGCGATTTTTCTCTTCACCTCACTCTTTTTTTCGCTCTTTTTCTTCCCTGAGACTCCAGAGAAATAGTTGAGATTCCGGTGTCAGAACCAAGAGTATTATAAGGGAACCCTCGGCTAAGCTCCCATCACACCCTCCCTCTCCTCTTTCCCAACTTTAATCATATCATGCTCTCGGTTCCCAGAGTTTTTTTTCCTGTGGTTTTGAAAGGGCTCTACCCCACTTCACTTTAACTTCAGGGACGCAGATTTGCTTGATGATGTGATGCAAGCCATGAAGAATACTTGTGCTACAGATGAATCTTTTTATTACATCATAAACTCATTAATTTTATCTAGGCTAATTAGCAGAATTTTAGTTTTGTTTCCAATTTGGGCTAGAATTTCAGATTTCTGTTTGTCCAGCCAACATTCATTCATTCAGTTTCTTTTGGTTTCAGAGGTCGCCACAGCGGAATGAACTGCCAACTATTCCAGCATATGGTTTACGCAGAGGTCTTGTAATCATTGAAACAACAGCGCTTTTAACTTGCCAGTATATCCTGCATTTCAGAATAATATCCAAAAGATACACACTAATGTATTAATAAATTACATAAGATAAACAACTACAGAGAAAAGACTGTAATGCATTATCATGACCAAAATAATTATCATAATATTCCAAAAATCTTTCAATTTTCTAGTTATTGAAAGGAAACGCTGCAAAACTGAGAAACAGCTGATGACGGCACTGTTTGATGTTTGGTTGACCAATCATCTGAGAGGGGGCGTGTAAAATTCCCGCCCACACAGAGAACAAATTTAAAGATGTTTATTCATTTTGGTTTTATGGCATTTTTATTTTGTGTGTAGGAACAAAATGTGACGAAAACAAAAATAAATATTTTAAAAATATATTTTTTATGTTCGTGAGAAGGTTCAAATTTGGCACAAACAAACCGTTTGTTCGTTCTTCCGTTTCTAAAGCAAAAACAAGAAAACCAATTATATGTGGGTATACAGACCATTTTCAACAAAAATAACAATTTTATTTGATTTACCAAAGTCACACAAGTGCCAATTTCACATCTGTCACATCCATAACAAAGCTTTTTCCTAATAAATGCAAAAATGTCAAATGAAATAAAATCCATTTTTGTTCTACAGTGAGCCAACTCTTATCCTTTTGATTAGCATCATTACTTTTGGGTTGTGCAGTTTAATTTACATAATTTCTACAAAGTATGTTGTACACTGTAAACTCGCTAACTTTTTTGTCACATCCATAACGCAAGTTTATTTCCCTTTTTTTTAAATCCAAAAAGTGCTTACAGGTTGATATTTTTCTGGTCCCACAACACTGTAGTTAGTTATTTTGGAAAATAGTAATGTTTAAGTATAATGTTAACATATACACACTTTATTAGGTACACCTTACTACCAGGTAGGTGAGCAACAATACTCAGGTAGGCTGTGGCGTTGACACGATGCTCAATTGGTACTAATGTACCCAAAGTTTTCCAAGAAAATAAACCCTACACCATTACACCACCACCACCAGCCTGGACCGTTGATACAAGGCAGGATGAATCCATGCTTTCAAGTTGTTGATGCCAAATTCCGACCCAAATGTGGCAGCAGAAATCGAGACTCATCAGACCAGACAACGTTTTTCCAATTTTCTAATGTCCAATTTTGGTGAGCCTGTGCAAATTGTAGCCTCAGTTTCCTGTTCTTAGCTGACAGGAGTGGCACCCGATGTGGTCTTCTGCTGCTGTAGCCCATCTGCCTCAAGGTTCGACATGTTGTGCGTTCCGATATGCTCTTCTGCATACCTCGGTTGTAACGAGTGCTTATTTCAGTTACTGTTGCAGCAGATCGTCTTGACCATGTCTACATGCCAAAGTGCAATAAGTTGCTGCTATGTGATTGGCTGATTAGAACGAGCAGTTGGACAGGTGAACCTAATAAAATGGCCATTAGGTGTACTTTCTTAGTCAATATATGCTTTGAGATTTTACTGCAAATGTCACATCCATAACGCTGGAATTGCTCTAAAGACTCATGGTTCAGCTCTGAGTATTTTGGGGTACTGAATGAGCACAGACAAAAATCTATGTTGAAATAGTCCATTCAATACTCAAATTAGATTGGGAACAAACAAAAATCTAGGTTGGAAAAAAGGAACTGCCACTGCCACTGCCAAGTTTATCAGCTTCAAACAGCGGATTGAGGAAGCAATTAAAGAATGAGCGCTTGATGACTTTAACAAACACCGTGGCACACAAAAGTAATCTTATCTTCAGGGCATCCTGGACAAGTGATTACAGCTTTACGAAGCCTCTTGAGTCAACCCTCTATTTCCGTATCATGCATCATTGCATCTGTACTATATCGTCCGGACTAACAAAGCAACTATCAACCTGATGAGCACTAAAAAAAACCCCGCTTACAACATCTGGCTGGAGGGAAAAATCATACTTAGGAGGAACAGAATGATTCTGTAATACTCTACTCTACATATCGCACTAATCTTATCATCTAAAAAGCAGACAGTGAACAAAATCACAACATGTGCAAAACAACGACAGTTAGATATAAACAAAAACCAGCGATGCTGACAAATTCACAGCTGGTAAACAAAAAAGGATCTTGCGAAAAAAGGGAAAGTGGTCAATGAATAAAGAGGAGGTTTTTTCCTGACCGCTTTAGCCTATTAATTCCAACTGAAAGCTTCTTTTGACACTTGCCCAGACAGATCCCATTGTCCAGGAAACCTCGTGTTTTTGCAGAGGCCTGGCAGTGAGCACGGCCTGTTTGTTTAAATATCATGTTTGTACTTTAAGCATGCTCTTTCCCCCCTGAATTGACTCCAATCTCTGAGCCCTTCCTGATAACGAGCGTCTGTCCTCCGTTATAACAACATTTTTTTGAGGCATGAAATAGCTGTCCAGTGACACACAGTCGGCACAGGCATTATCACTAGGCCCTCCGCATTAGCGTCCCGGCTCATGCCGGAGAGCTTTTCTCTCCTCTTTTGGGAAGCCTGATAAAACTACGAAGTGAGAGTGTGTGTTTCATATGGAGTGCTGCCTTGACATTTTGAAAGCCTCACTTCTTTTTTCCTCTCACTTTTCTATTTATAAACGTACGCTCCTTGGAGTGTTTCTGTGTGGCGAGGATCAAAGGCGTTTAAAATATTGCAGGGAGGAGTCTGGCGAGGCAGTAAAACACAGGGAATAGAAAAGTCATTTGGTTCAAACCCCAGATGTTTGACTCTTAACTAGGCTCCTAATTACGCCTTTACATATAATTACGAATGCGAATTTATACCTAACCGTTATCTAGGGGCAAAGCTGCGCAACTAATGTTCCGAAAAAGTCTGCAATATTGTAAGGCATTTTTAAATCAAATGAACCTGTCTGAATCAAGATGCATGTTGAGTTTGAGTTGAGTGAGCCCAGCAAACAATTTTGTGTTTAATAGACGTCTAATAGACATCTAAATGTAGACAGCTTGGTTAAAACAAGACTAAACTTGGGCTGTCAGTGAAAATCTAATAGACATCTAAGAATAGCCCAAAACTAGACTAGTCATCAAATAGACAGATTAGACAGACTTTATATCATATGTGTAGTCATTCATTTCTGTTTATTTGATGATGACTTGTCTAGTTTTGACTTATTCTTAGACGTCTGTTAGATTTTCACTAACAGCCCAAATTTAGCCTTGTTTTAGCCAGGACAGCTTTGTTTAGACGTCTATTAGACATCTATTAGACATCTTTTAAAAACATGCTTGCTAAAAAAACTTGCATGGCTTTTTACACATATCTTCCAACTACCTATGGTCCTATTTCAATGCATAAGTGCATAGTGTATAGTGTACCAATTGGGACGCAGCTAAGTTTAACAAAAACATTGCCGTTTTGCTAACTGCTCCATGATCCAATGATTTGTCACACTTTATGGAAAGCTGCTGTGATTATCTGTCGAACACAAAAGCCCAACAGTAAAATAAAATCATTTATCTTCATTTCCCATCTCTAACCTCTGAGAGGAAAAGCCGTGGCGTGGGGGTGACATTCATAGTCCCAGGATGTGCAAAGCTAAA
Source organism: Danio aesculapii (assembly GCF_903798145.1). Lineage (NCBI taxonomy): Eukaryota > Metazoa > Chordata > Actinopteri > Cypriniformes > Danionidae > Danio > Danio aesculapii. The sequence goes on from NC_079435.1 coordinate 43,581,088, forward strand.
ATGCCAGTTAACTTTGACGCGCAGTCAGATACATTTTGGAAGAAGATGCATCATACAGTTTGTCTCGCTTCTGTGGTTAGCATCTTTGGTTTCACACTCTGCATCCACCAGCGCAGTGTTTACATCTGCTGTCACTTGCCTTCGATTCTCGTTATACAATTCTGTGACATCACCGGGGAACAGTAAGTGTGCCCACTGTAATGGGAATAGACATGGCTGAGTGCTGGACTGTGCCTTAAAGAATCTAAATATTGAGCTTAACTTCAAACCATCAGTTCTGCAGCGCACACGTCTAAAAACCAAGAGCACTCTGTTGCTGGTTTGCTTTCAGCAGAGGCAGTTTGCTTTCGCTCAACTGGCTTTTATTTAGGGTACATTAAACTACCAAGAGTTACCATCAGTGCAAGTTCCCAAAAATGGGACCTGATAGTTGGAGACAGCAGTCCGCTTTAACAAGGGAAAGTGTGCTTTTCATTTAGCACCCTACAATCAACTCCTGATCCTGCATTCCAGAATTCGGTTGCCCCAGCAACACAGCTCAAGCAGAGACTACACGGAGTCAGTCAGTCATCTACTCTCTTTAAAGAAACGTGGAGAAAAAAAGGTAGTCACACTCCTGAGAGATGGAAAAAAATGGTGAGATGGCAAGATGGGTCATAGACGAGAGTGTAGTCAAACAACAGGCTCAATATTTTGACACTTTGTAGGTAAAGCAAAAAGCCAAAGTGAAGAGAATGCCAGGGCGAAATGCAGCAGGTATGCCTGGAGAGTCAGGAAAGGAGAGAAAACTGGCTCATGATAGCTTTCTTTTAGATGACCCCCTTCCCCTTATCCCTGCCTGGGCCAACCGAATGGGAAGACAAAGCCGCCAGCACATTCCACTGTTATCTGGCATCAAAAAGAATCAGCCAACCTTTCTCCCGACAGGAAGGGCACATGGGGGATATGGCACAAAGAGTAGCATATGTACACTTTTATACTGGTGCTTTGTACATTTTACTAATTCATTTCTTCTAAACTTTTTAAAGACTCATTAAACATTCAAGATCTACTGAGTAGGTTTGAAGCCATTTTTGTGACCAAAAAAATATTTAAATAAATAATAAGGCAGCTCCCTTTATCAATAGTCATACCCCCTCTGACTTTGTATAGTAAGCAGAATTCATCTGTTCATTGAGAAATTGACTAAACATTAAAAGTGTCATGAAATGGAAACAGTATTTTGTAAATAAATGAATTAAATTACATTTAATTACAGATTTATTTAAAATTTATTCTGTTTTGATGATACAGTGTGTTGTAGGGCTGGGTGATATGGCAAAATCATAATGTCGATACTTATTTTCCATATTGAACGATAACAATATATATTTCGAAATTAGTTGGTAATGCTTCCATACTTAAAAAGAGTATACCAACAATGACTGAAGCCACAAATAGTAGAGTGTCAATTAAAAGGCATAACATTTGATGCTGAAAATTCAGTACTTCTGTAATATCAACGCACTTTTATATTCCCATCGTTGAACAATTCTGCTGTGTGATTGGCTCTTAGATCAATATGGAATAAAAAAAGTCCAGAGCTTTGTCATTGTTGTTGACAGAAATTTTATCGCGATTTGATATAATATTGTTAATCAGCCCAGCCCTAGTGTGCTGTAAATTATAAAGAAATTTTGTTTAAATAATTAAATTGTAGTTTTGTAATTGATTATATTTCTTTGGAAAGCACATTTTTACTATTTTTAACTTATGCAATGATGAAAAAATGACCAAAAATTGGGGACAAAAACATGTCTGTTATTCGACCAAGTGCTTCATTAATAGGGCTGCACGATATTGGAAAAATCTGACATTGCGATATTTTTTTTTCTGCGATATACATTGCAAACTACGATATGAATACAGTTTCACAAGATGGTTTGAATAGCTCTATTATTTTCTGGAGGGGCTAGCAGTACAGAAATGTAATAATATTAATATACCTGCATACCTGCATTTCGTTGCCTTGTACTTGTACATGTGTGATGACAATAAATTGAATCTAATCTAATCTAAAATCTAATAATAATGCTAAAAATGCTCTTCTTACTTTGCTTTGTTTTGCTTATAGTGCAAAAGATTTCCTTAAAAGCAAAAATTGTCTTCCGATGGGGTTAAGTAAAATCTTGCTTTCAGTTTGAATTTAGTTAAATTCCATATAAATAATAATAACAAATTCATCTTTGTTACACTTTCCAACATTATATTTGTTTGTGCCCAAATTTTAAAAACTCTTTTGAAATGTTCAGTCAAAGGCCTTAAAAACACATGCAAATGATAAAGTTTCACCATATTAAGGTTAAACTACAAATCACCTGTGTTCTGTAGCTCCTGGTCAACTTTAAGTCAGACTCAATATTGCACATCCTGCGATACCGATATACATGTGCACGTTGCGATATCGATGCTCAAACGATATATAGTGCAGCCTTATTTATTATTATTCAGCTTTGGTCAAGAATTTTAATTTTGGTGCATCCATTTTTCTGTGTTTCAAAGTTTGACTTTGTGACACCACTGAAGCTATAAAACACACAGCATGACCATTAAGGTAAAAGTTCCAAACCAATGAATTATGACCCACTTCTTCATAGAATCAAAAACAGACAGCATGACCTGTGTAGTCTGATTACACATCAGTAAATCTTCTGTTTAGTGAATCACAAACATATGGCTCAACAACTGTAGTCTGAATGCAATTCTCCAAATATGTTCTCTCAAAAGTCGTTAATGGTATGGAGTACTTTGAGTCAGCTAGCATCAAGTGAACTTAATTTTTTTTTTTAATTCCATTGCCAATTACAAAAATGCATTTTGAAACGTACTAAAGATAGTGAGGTTGTGAAACTTCAAAGAGAATTCTTGCCAGAGCATATGGACTTGAAAGAGTGGAAGATGTTAACAGATATGGTAGTAAAATAAAGGAACAGGAACATAAATGAAAACTCAATTAGACTTGCAGTTTAAAGCTTTTGGCCTAGCCAACTAGTGCGTAATCAATCTTTCAAACATTTTAAGTAGAATTTGTAAATGTTGTTTCTTATGAAAGTATTGTTATATCACAAGTCAGTCTACATTTTCTGATCATCAATCAATAGAGAACAGCAATGGAGAAAAAGGCATTTGACTTTTTACACTGCTTCATGCGCTGATATGTTTCAACAGAGAGTCAGGGAGATTAGTTGGTTGCATGCTCAGCATTATGGGGCACACTGTGACCTAATGGTGTCTAGCTAAAGCAGGTAAGTCTGTATGCCCATGTCTAGTATGTCTGTCCCAATTCTGTGTGTAAATATGCACACAGTCGGTTTAGAGTGAAACCACATAAACCCTAATTCCAACAAATTGCACAAAAAAACTCCATGATGCATTTTTATACACAAGTCCCAATTGTTTGGGACAGAAAAGATAGCGATCTTCGCATCAATAGCTAAAGTGTGTTCCATCCACCTATTTGTATGCACATTTTTAAATATCACATAAAAAATGCTTGATGGAAAGCCAAAATGTGCATAAATTTTGAAAATGCGCATTAAAAAAGTGTGTGCACAATGGGAATATTTTTACCAAATAAATTCCAGTATGTGCGTCAAAAAAGTAATGTAATTTTGTTTTAAGAGATCATGCGATGATAAAAATGGGATGGCACTAATGGACAAACCAGCGGTCTGACCACATTTCACAATACCTAAAATGTTGGTTTAGTCATTTTTAAAACGCCTTACCCAAAGTCCTTCATTAAAGTGGTTCGGTATTATTACCTCTTGAGTGGATGCGCTCCCAAAGAACAGTCTTATGCCTCCAAAAGCCACCGTGCATTCATTGCTTGTCGCTATTGTCTTCTGAGGCACAAGTTATTTATAATATAATTTATTATACAATTTATCTGGAAGTGACGATTTTGTGCACTCAGACTCAGATGGAAATTTTGCTTTATTCGCAAATCTTGTACGCAATATTAAACTGTTGCACGTAAATTTAATTTGCATCTTTAGAACATTTTTAGAACGTTGCATCTATTATTTATAGAGTTCACAATTTGGCCAATTATTTGGTGTTTATTCTGCTTATACATGTGGAAGTTATATTGTAACTATGAAACAAACTACATTAACTTAGAGGGCAATACTGGTATATAAAGATAAACAGTCTTGTCATCTTACAGTTATGACCGAATTGTGTGGCCACTCAGAACTTGTCTCTAAATGAAAGTGGACTCCTGCTAATTTTAACAGGGGTGTAAGCACATCTTGCATTGGCTCAGAATCTGAGACTTCTGTACTACTGAGATTAAGACAAAAAGGTAAACAAGGTTCTACATGTCTACGCCAATAGCCTAGTCTACTCTATAGAGTAGATACTCTATCTAAATTTTCCAGGTGGATGTTTTCAATTACATTCCCTACCATGTGTGGAGTCATGTGACCCCGCTCTGTTAAGACAGTACAGCCTTCGAGCAGTAACATACCCGCACACCTCTCAAAAATAAGTAACTACACGTCACAACGACACATAGCGTAGGCTTTGTGATTGGTCGGTTTGATAGCTGTGACAAGCATGGGCATCACGGATTTATTTCAGTTGTTCAATGTTGATGTTCAATAAATAATCATAGATAGTAGATAGTAGTGTGTGTTTCCTCCCATTATTCTAAAATCAAGTCATTCAAAAATCTCTCACTGGTAATATGCGAGCATATTTACTGTACAAAGCTTGTCAGTGAACTATGAGGGCGATAAAATAAATTGCCCAGCCCTAACCTAGTGGTTAAGTGTGCTGACTTATAGCACTGTGGTGCTCACAATGACCTGAGTTCAAATCCTGGCTTGAGGTCCTTTGCTGACCCTTCCCCTCTCTCTGCTCCTAATACTTTTCTGTTTGTAACTTCTACTTTCCTATTCAAATTAAGTGAGAATTTTTTTTTATTTATTATTTAATTGTTAGTTCTGCGTAATAAGCAGTTGGTGTCAGAACTAAAATGAAAAGTTAAACCTAAATGTTCATACAATGTCATTGACCTTAATATTTCAGCTCATTTTCAAGACTGCTGAAACAATCGAGACTGCTATAGAGACAAGAGAAATGTCACGAAATCTACAGTGTGTCTGATGTCTAATTGAAATTCCTTAATTCTCTGGATTTGAACATTCTTCAAAACATTTGGGATAATATAATTACATAAGTCAGTGAAATATATAAAAAAATATACACTTTTCTAGTGTTTTTGGATATTTTGATGAAACAGAAACATTACCTATTGTGCATTTAAATAAAAATAAATAAATAAAAAGACAGAGGACAATAAAGCTTATTTAATAATTATTGATAGCTGAATCCAAGCTGACTTTGAAAGACACTGCAAGTAACCCTCGAGAAAAACTGGCATCAGCAAGCGTCTATTTATAAGACTTTGTTCTTAGCATTTCATTTTATAAATATCAGTCTAAGATCCTTGACCCGTGACTTTGCTCTCCACTTTTTCGCATTCCCATTTACCACAAGAGGTTTATTAAATAAAGGCACTAGATTCTTTGCGCAGCTCTGGTGACATCAATCAATTCAGCGGCATACCTCAGTGACTCAAGAATCTGTGCTTGTATATATGTGCGTGTGTGTGTGTGATCTTGACAAACACACACGGCAAAATTTGTCTGGTTTGAGGTCTCACCAGAGCCCAACATAGCCCTCCACTCTTGACGTGTTTGTGAAAATCACATATGTAAACACAGCAGGAGGTTCTACAGACATACTCTACACGCAGATCTAGCTTTGCAATTGACTACTGAGACAAAAAAAGATTGACAAACTCAAGTAATAATTCAGGCGATTTTGAAGCAAACTAATAGTGTTGCAGTTAGGGCTGGGCGGTTAATCGAAAAGTCATCAAAATCGACATTTAGAACCTATAATCGATCAAATTTTCCAGGACTATTTTTTTCAATTATTTTCGCTACGTGTCACGTGACCCCGATCTGTTAAATGTTGTGGCTGATTTTTACTTCTGAGGCCACTTTGCAGTCACATCTGATCGTAGGAAGATGAACTCATTCTTGAGCCTTAAGGCTGATTTATACGTGCACGCGTATGCTCCGGCGCAGCCTGTGCTGTCGCATAGCCCTCGCCGTCTTGAAAAATTTAATTAGACGTTGAAACGACGCATAGCACAACCTTTGTCATTTGTCGGCTTGGTCGCGCTGACGAGTGTGCGGGGGTGAGGTCCGCACGAACCCGTTGGAGCGAGTGTTTACAAGTGTCGAGTCCTGTAGAGGAGCTCCAGATGGAAACTTTTGTTTTGTGTTTACCTTATGATTTAAGTTGCAGCACATCCGCTGGTTCCCACCTCTGAATGAGCGAGTTTTGGCTACTTGTACATTTCAGAAAAAAGAATACACCAGAGAAGAAAACTCGACACAGAGGAACATAAAAATCTGCCAGCTAGCATTTCGGAAGTGTTATTGCAGCACAAACAGCACGCACAAGTATGAATGCACGGCAACGCACAAGGCATGCACCATGGGTTATGACGATCACTCGACAAAGAAGTATAAACCAGGTTTTACTTTGCATTGACAATGATTGATAGCTGCACCAGAGATGCCTTTAGACGGCATATAATGGCCCATTTCCACTGAGTGGTACGGAACAGTACAGTATGCTTTTATGGCTTTTTTCACTGTCAAAAGGTACCTAAAAGCGAACCGTATTGTACCACATTTTGAGTACCCTTTGCAAAGCGTACCTAGCACAACATGTGATTTACCCTTATTAGGCCCAAGGTGTTTTTTACATGCATTTTTTATGTCTCTTTGCTATTTGGGCTTATTGGAACCTTATTAGAATAAAAATCTTTTGATAACATGTGCTTTTAGAGAAAAATTATGTCCATATATGTGGACTCGTGGTCCGAATTTACGTTAAACACTTTTTCCTGACTGTTTTTTAATGCATATTTAACATCGATTTGTTTGTTTTTTACTTGCTTTGACTATCAGAAAGTAAAAACAAAATTTTTTCCCATTTTGGACAATTAAATATAGGGGTTGGGACATTTCACATGCTGCAAAACAGTTGCAGGATGACACTGCATGTCTGTAACAAAATATAAAACATTGAAAGTATATAATAACCACTTAAAATAGCCACTTAAGAGCTAAAATGTGCTGTTCACGTGTGTGGACACTCAAGCCCTAGGAGGATATTGAAGTGCTTGTGACATGCGATCCTTTCAGAACACGGACAAACGCGAGAGTGACATGTGAAAAAAGGAAAAGCCCGAAAAAACAAAGGAGCAAATGATTCTTTCAGCCACCTAAAACATGAAAAAACTAACCCTAACTATTATCATCACCTTTTGGACTACGATGAACTCGGAAGAATAGAATTACTTTACAAGAGGTTACATGTGCTGATGAAGCTTTGGGCTATATGCTGCATGTTGTTTTGAACCCAAATAAGAACTAAACGTATGCTGTGTGTAGTATTATTTTAATGTAGATATTTCCACGAGCAAGAATGACATCGACTGAAACTTCCTGTCGTACACCACGCCCACCAAAAGAGTACCTTTGGTAACCTTTTGTCAGTGGAAACGCAAGCCTGATAAAGGTGACCTGTACTGACCCATATGGTACCGTACCATTCAGTGGAAACTGACTATAAAACTTATCAGTGAACTATGAGGGCAAAAAAATTAATAAATAAATAAAATAATTGCTCAAGTTAGATAATTAATCAAGTTAAAATCTTCAATTAATCGAATTTTTGATTTTAGGCCAAATCGCCCAGCCCTAGTTGCAGTGAAGTTTCTTTGTGTCAGTAAGAGTATAAATCATACTACATTTCCCAGAACTGAGGTTATTGTGGGTAGCTTTCACTCCTCTCAGACAAACAAAAATACATACATGGGAAGACAGGATGCAAATGACTGAAGCCTGACATTCCTACAAATCGAACATACTGGAGTCAAACATGTTGAAGCAAACAAAATAGGAGGTAAAAATGAAAGATGGAAAACATTTTCATTTGCACATTCCTTGCCCCCCTGTGGGGTCTGCAGAAGTACAGGATAAAATGGGTAAATAACAAAAGACATGGAAGATATACTTTAAAGCACCAAATCTAGCCCAGATGTGTCTCAATCTTCATTTTCTTTTGATCTTTATTCTCATAAAACATGACAAAAGAAGTGCCCAGGGCCTCCAGCAACGCTGACCTCTCATTCTCAAAATCCCCATTTAGAGCAGAACAACAAATTACTCTTTATTACAACTCTCCAGTCTCAGTGTAAGGATTGATTCCGTGCTTGAAACATGATATCCATCCCACATGTAGTGACCTCAAACCTGAACACCTCCTACCCATCCCTCTTCTAATCTTTCCATTCCCATGAGAGCTGCTGTTACCTTAGGCATATTTGCTTTGCTACCAGCCCTGGCTATGATTCTTAACAATGGGACACTGAAAAAGACAATGGCATAGCCGCCAGAGCAGATAGATCAAATTGGGGGTCAGAGAGTGGGGGAGAAGGTCAGAGACTCCTGGTGACCCTAATCTCTAGTGGAGTTTCAATTGACAGTATTCAGTTACCATAATGTTATGTGGTAATATATTATTATTTTCAATAATTGAACATTTTAACTCGATCACGATTAATGAACAATCATTTTATTTATTTATTAAATTTTTTTGCCCTCATGGTTCACTGACAAGTTTTAAATGCCATCTAAATGCATCTCTGGCCTCATTGTCAATGTAGTGCAAAGTAAGGCTCGAGAATGAGTCCATCGTCCTACTTGACCAGAGATCAGAGCAGGGTCATGTGACGTGGGGAAAAAATTGAAAAAAAATGTCCTGGAAAATTTGATCGATCATAGGTTCTAAATGTCTAAAACGATTACTTTTTGATTAATCGCTCAGCCCTACTATATTAGATTATGCAGCCATACAACTCAACAGAATGATTTTTATTTATTTAGTTAATTTTGCTGACATGAATGAAGATGAATGAATGTCGAAACTTTTAATGTGCAGGCTATCTTAACCAGTCCAAATCTCCCTTTGAGCATTGAACCAATACTTCACCCTGCAAAGAATTTTATATTCAGAATTGTTGACTATGGCAGTGTCTAACCCAATCAGGTCCTTTTTTCCTAATTTGCCTCTCAAGACACCAGTTAACTACCTTCTATACCCAAATCAACTTGGAAACAACTTCAAGCAAGCTTCCATCCATTGGAACCGTAGCACAGCCCAATCTCTATAAGACTGGGCAGGCACAATGGCAAACAGATGGTCTTGTTGGGGGGACAACCCTATGCCAGCACATCCTGTCATGCTAAATTTACCACCCAAGAAAGCAAGATTTCCCAAAAGCAATTTAGAGGAGATAATGCTAATTTACTTTCTTAGGAAGATATGCCTGGCTACCTGACACAACTAACAGTACTATTACCTATTAACATGTTTCCACCCACCATGATGACTAACTTTAAAGATATATTTTTATTAGGGTGTCTTAAATTTGATTGCATGCATGCAACAAACATGTTTATGCATTAAAATTAATGTAATGTGTTCAGTGTAAAAACTCATCAATCAATAAAAAAACTACATTTTTGTGAGCTTTGGGTATATTTTATGCATTCATTTGTTTTTAGTGGGTGGCCAATGGTCGCTCAGTGTCAAAGACTGTTGAAATTCCAGGCTGCTTATTTTAAGCTTTTGGCACAGGTGCTTTGAGTGGTCAGGGCAGCTGAGAGAGGTATTAATACATTCTTTGTATAAAGATAATGAGGCCAGATGTTGACTTTTGCCACAGAAATATGCTTGCTTTAAAATGCACCATTCTCTGACTCTTACTAGCTCGTATTAATACACAATAAGTACCCTGTGGCCTACATAACATAATAATCTACAAAAGAGAAATAGCTTGATTTGCATATTTAAAAAAAAACATAAACAGAAAAAAAGAATCACATAGAAAAATATGTGTGCACGGAAGTAGGGGGAGGGTGAGCAATCCTCTTAATACCACGGCAACTAGTGTGGAATGTCTACAGCAGGTCCGAGAGACAGCTGCTCCATCTGTTCCTGCCATCAATTCTCTCTCCTCCGGCGGAAAAATGAAAGGAATCAGGATGCTCTTCATCAGCTCTCTCAAAGACATCCAACTGCTACCACCAACCTGTGCAAGCATCCTACTGATGCCATACAAAATACTATGAATCGCTACTTCTGGGCACCCTAATGTGGCAAGTCCTTCCACAGTTTCACCATTCATATCACCGGCCACCTTCATGCATAGGATATTTGTTTCTTGAATAATTCATGACCAGACAAAACATCCCCCGCTACTCCACCCCAGTCATGAATGGATTAAAGGGAAGAGAAGAGAACTTACCAGTTTCTTCGTCAATTGTAAAGATCCCTAGGCCTGATCCATCCCGAATGGAATAACGGATTTCTCCATCTCTTCCTTTATCCTCATCCTGTGCTGTGATTTTCATCACAGACGTTCCGATGGGCACATCCTCTTTGATAAATCCCTTATCCACAAATGATGGGAACAATGGCCTGTATAGATTCTCGTTCACGTCCACAACCTCCACCTCAATGTGGCAGCTCGAGGACAGAGATATTGGTTTCCCTTTGTCTTTTGCCCTTGCTGTGAGACTGTACACTTGCTTTTTCTCGTAATCCAGATTCTGTACGATTCGTACGGCACCACTCAATTTGTCTACTTCAAATTTACCATCTCCACTGTCAATGAGGCTGTATCGTACCTGGCTAGATGGCCCAACATCAGGGTCATGAGCCTCCAGCCACATTATAACAGTACCGATGGGTAGATCCTCACGTACTCTCACATGATAGTTGGGTGGAATAAATTTTGGAGGGTTGTCATTTCCATCCTCTAGTGTGATTTTTAGCAACACTGTTGAAACAAGTTGAGGCTCTGCAGCAGCCTGGTCACGAGCTGCAATTTTCAGCACAAAAATGGCTTGCACCTCACGATCTAGAGGTTTCTTCACTGTAACAATGCCAGTTTCTGTATCAATAGCAAATTGATCTGTGTCTGCCAATATTGAGTATCTGACCACACCATTGTCCCCAAGATCTTTATCTTTTGCTTCAACTTGAATCACCTCTGTTCCAACAGTGGTGCTCTCACTGATTTCCACAGAGTACATTTCCTTTAAAAACTGTGGGCTGTTGTCATTAGCATCCAATATCTTTACATCAAGAAGACGTGAAGATGACTTCTGGGGTATTCCAAGGTCATACACGGTAATGTTCAATGTATAGTGATCAGTTGTTTCTCGATCAAGAGGAGCGAACACTTTGAGCCATCCGCTGTCCATGTCAATGATAAAACGACTCTCAGCATCACCTCCAGAGATAACGTAAACCAGTTTTCCATTAAAACCACTGTCAGAATCTGAGGCACTAAGATGGACAATCCTGGCCCCAACAGGTAGATCTTCTTTGACTTCAATCACACTTGGAAAAGTATCTGCAAACTGGGGTGCAACGCGGTTCACAGAGTGGAAGTCTTGAAAGTGGTCTTCAGGTTCGCTTTGGGTATGGGCCTTGCTTCCTTGCAGGAGTTTTTCAGCCAGCATGCTGGCAACTCCAGTATCAACACATTTCACTTGGACTGGTTTGTGTGCCGTAACGACAGTAATGTTCAAAAACATGGGCTGAGTTTCATGTTCTCCATCACTGGCTATGATCTGCAGACTGTGATAAGACACTTTTGCTGCCTCGCCCTCACTCAAAGTCTGCTTCAAAGATAGCACACCTGAGCTTGGATTCATTTCAAAAACATTCAAGTCATTCCCCGATTTAATTCTGTACCTCACCAACTGCAACTCATCAGCATCAATAGCAGACACTGTTGTGATCTGCTCACCCACACCATGGTCTCTTGGCACAGTTGCATCACAATCCACGTTCTCAAAAAGTGGTTTGTTGTCATTCAAGTTGTTAAGCATGACGGTAACTTGAGTTTCCACCTCACGACGATAAGGGGAACCCCAGTCTGATGCCCGCACTTTCAAGGTATAAATCCTCGGCATCAGTTCATAATCCAGAGTCTCAGAACTACTAATGACACCCGAGAAGTAGTCAATGACAAATGGCTGGGAATTCACATTTGCTATGCTGTAAGTAACATAACCATTCTCCCCACTGTCTAAATCAGTAGCTTTTACAGTTAGTACACTTGTACCTGTTGGCATATTTTCATCAAGACTAGCTTTATATGATGTCTGTTTGAATTCTGGACCATTGTTGTTCACATCAATCACATCAATGATGACTTTTGTGACTGCCTTTTTGTCACTGGTCACAACTTCTAGTTCATACTTGTTCACAGAGTCTGCGTGAAGAGGCACAGCTGTTGTGATCAAGCCTGAATCTGGATTAATGGCAAAATGATTTTTATCCAATCTGTGTCTAAATGCATATTTAAGTTGGGGATACTTTGGCACAGCTGTTACCATTACAACAGGTGTGTGCAGTGGTGCGAATTCACTCACATTGACTCTGTAAACAGCTTGAATGAATTTAGGGGGCCCTACTTTAAAGTGGGGAGACATGACATGGATGACCTTTGCGGATGAAAACTGGGGTGGATTTCCTTTGTCTTTGGCTTGCAGTGTTAGGTTATATCCAAAGGGCTGACTATCCCAGTCAACCTGCTTAACTGCTTTGATCTGATATTCCTTACTTCCTGGACTTGTCCGCATGGCTTTAAACTGTTGAAGAGGGTCGCCCGCAACCACACTGAGAGATGCTATCTCACCATTAGCACCTTGGTCATTGTCTTCGACAGTTACGACAGCATAAGTAGGATCCTTGTCCGTGTCTGAGGCTGCTAGGGTTACAGCAGTGATGACTGGTGCATGCTCGTTGGCCTGGTCCACTCGTACCGTTAACTTTGCCATGCTGCTAAATCCACTGCTACCATACAGCTTCATGCCTCGGTCTACAGCTAAAATCTCCAATTCGTACTGCTTTGTCTCAGAGTAGTCTAGCTTTCCGGTAAGAGTAACTACGCCACTCGTGGGGTGGACAGAAAACATGTCTGTCCATTCTCTGAAGCTGTAGTAGTACTCTCCATTTGTACCAATATCGGCATCTGTTGCCATCACCTTGGCTACACTTGTGCGAATAGCTGTGTTTTCAGGTAAAGATATGCTATAAGCAGTTGGGGAGAACAGTGGTCGAAGGTCATTTGTGTCCAGTACCTGAATTCTGACTCGTGTTCGAGCCTCAGCATTTGAATTCTTTTCCATGGCTTTGACTGTGAGAATATAGTGGTCTCTGACCTCCCGGTTAAGAATTGCACTGCTACCTCCTTTGGTCCTTATTCTCAAAAAACTAAAGTCTCCCAAATGATAGTCCTCAGCTTTGAACAAGTTCTCATTGTCTCCTGACACAATTTTGTACCGTATTTCCCAGGTCGGATCTGTGATGTAGATTCCCATTTTGACAGGACTTTCCACATAGGTCTTAGCAGCAGAGTTCTCGTAAATGGTAGCATTGTAAACAGACTGGGTAAACAGAGGGATGGGCGCAGTGTCGAGGCTTTGGTTCCCAGTGCAGCCGCACAGGAGCAGCAGAACCAACAGCAATGAAGTCATGTGGTTCTGCATGTTTGCAGCGCACTCCTCTCTGAAACTGTGAAAAATAAAAGAAAAACGTTAAGGTATTATAAAACTTCAATTTAAACCATCTAATTTTTGGATGAGTTCACATGGTTTGGGCCTTTAATCTAAAAATTTTATACTTAAACAGCTTTACATTTAAACATTAGAAGTTATTCATTGCCTGCATCAAGATACAGTTATGACAACACATAAGAAACCGACCATTTTTTAATATTTATGGCACATCGTTACTCAAAAAACAAATATGATTAGTGCATCAGCATCATCCGCTGGCACTGACTATTTGTCTCTGTTTTCAACTTCACCATAGACACCATGACAGATGATAAACCAGATGATGAATTGTTGTGAGAATGGAATAGCCTTTTGTGTATATAAAGTCTCATTCCACTGCTTCCTGAATAAATTATATATTATTCTCACTGCCTCCTGCTATATATCTTCTTCAGCTATCTACAACACAATAAACATAAAGAGGGAAGTATTCAATGATATGTTCATAAGAAGGAAAACAATAAAGGTATGTGGATGAAAATTAAAACCTTTATTTAAAGAGATAGCTCACCCAAAAATAAAAATCACCCTTCACTTGTTCAAAACATGTTTGAGTATATTCCTTCTGTTGAACACAAAGAGAGATATTTTGAAGAAAGCTGAAAACCTGCAACCATCGACTTCCATATTTGTTTTTCCTACTATGGAGGTCCATGCTACATGAATTTTAGCTTTCTTTAAAATATATTTTGCGTAGAAAAAACTGTTTATTGTACAGAATAAATAAACGCATAAAGGTTTGGAAACACTTAAGGGTGAGTAAATAGTGAGTAAGTAAATGTTTGGAGTGAACTAGCCCTTTAATGAAAAATACTTTTTTCATCATTACTATGATCTACCGGTACTCACTGATGGAATGATAAACATAAGAGATTGTTATTTATTCAAATTACAGGCTATGCATTAGTGGTAAAAAAAAACATCTTTGTTATAGTTGTCAGAAATATTTACACACTGTAAAACCCAAAAATTTAAGGTAACTCAAACCATTTGAGGAAACTGATTGCAACAAACCATTTAAGTTCAAAAACTAATCCTAATGAGTACTGTGAACTTAATCCATTTGAAAAACAAAGAAATTTGAACACAGTAACCCCCAATAACTGAAGAGAACTCAAACCAACCGAGTACTTTAAAACTCAATAAGTTAAAGCAACTCAAACCGTTTGAGGAAACCGATTGCAACAAACTATTTGAGTTTTAAAAAACTAATCTATATTAAATGTGAACTTACTCCATTTAAGTTGAAGTAATATTGAGGTAATTAACTCATTACCTTCAACGCTGAGTTCAAAACTTTTTTCAATTGAGTGGAATTAACTTTCAGTAAATTTTGAGTTAACTACACTCAATTCATGTGATAAAGTTGACTGTTTGGTTTTACAGTGTTGTGTAGTATTGTTTTTTGATATGCTGCACAAAAGGAAAGTGCCGTTTGAATGACTAACCATTTTAAACAAATATAGAAATCTTTCAGCACAAATTTCTTGATTGTTTTATCATTTTTTTTCTTTTCCTTCTTGCATTAAACTATTATTCGCGGACAGGCGTACATTATAGAACATTGTATGAGTGTTGAAATATATTAATGTAACTATTCGGTTATCTGTAAAAACGTTCATACAGCAGATGACTTCACGCTTCAAATTTTTCTCTGGACTTTTGGTGCCCTCGAGCATGTAAAAACACAATCGCTGACGTTTATTACAGAAATGAAATATCTCTGTCCGAACTTTTTCAGAGACACTATAAAGCCTATTTGCTGTAAACACATAAAAAATGGGATTTGTATGCTTTCACTGGGACTTTTGTTTAATGTAAGGCAATTTAGCGTTTGGAAAGGAAACAAAATACCAAAGTAACAAAAGAAGGGTTTCAGCTCCGTTGTTAAAGTGTATCCCCATCCCCCCAGTCCGTCAGTTCCTATTCATTTCACGTCGCCACACTGATGCCCCATGCGCTGGCCAGATGTAAGAACGGTTCCCATTGAAAACAATTAGCTGACCAGTTTGGACCGCTTATCTTAAACAATTCAACTCAAACTATACACTTCGAGTATGCCAACGCTCTGTCATGCTACGGTCAACTTCAAAGTTGCCCTATTTCCACTATACTACACCGCGAGCAGACTGAAAGTTTTACGCATTTCTGAAAATAGCACAACTCCAGAACACTTCTACAAAGTCCTCGCGCAAAGTAAAGACGTCTAAAATAGTACATACCGATTCCAGTATTAACGTCCTTTGTTTGGTGGCTTTTCATGAAGTTTGTAAGTTCCAAATCTCTGCATGGTACCGACACTCTCAACCGCGCTCTCTGCTCACTGAACTCTCCGTTCCACACATACGCACACACACACATACAAAGCGCCGTTTGTATCTCTCCGCACAGCGCACGGATCTACTTCCTATTGGCATGAAGATGAAACAGCCGTCGCTCTCCCCTCACAGTGGGACGAGAGAAGTCTTTGATGTTTTATTTTATGTGCCAAACCTGTGCCTCTAATGAAGAAATATGCTGCATCATTCGTTTTTTGAAACAAAGGAGAGAGATGATCTCCACAGCTGTGAGTTCTATGATAAAAAACCCTACTCGTCACATTACCTATTAGGTACTATGTAATTGCAACTCGGTATCAAATTGACAGTAAAAAATGCTCACGTGTCAGCTTTTACAAACGAATGGTTACATGCACTTGGTCAAAAATTTGTGTTTTTATGCCATACACATAAAAAAAAAATAAAGATTCGTAAAATGGGGTTTCACAGCAATATCATGGGGAAAATAACAATTTGGTTCCCAAAAGAATCTTTAACAGTTCTTACACACTCTCAGAAATAAAGGTACAGGAGCTGTCACTGGGTCAGTACCTTTTCAAAAGATACATATTTGTACCTGAAGAGTCCATAATAATACCTCAAAGGTACTTTTTAGGTACATTTGGACACTAAAATGCACATTTGAGGTACCACTGTGGACTCTTTGGGTACAAATATGAACCTTTTTAAAAGGTACTGCCCCAGTGACAGCTCCTTTATTTCTGAGAGTGCAGGAATCATGAAATAAAGCATGTCAGATCTTCATTAACTGCCTGCTCTACCATATGGTTGACCATATTTTGACTGTTTTAAATAATGGCTGTTAAAGTCAATTAAAGAATGACTAGTTTAAATAATGGTTAACACACAGCACTGTTGGTTTACAAAAAAATCAAACAAACATAATCCTGTTGGACTACTACACTTGATTTTGGTTTTATTGTAAAAAAAAAAAAAAAAGAAAGAAAAAAAGAAAACGTGTTAAATGGGAATTTGAAATATTTCATGGCATACTTAAAAAAATAAAGATGATTAAGTATTTCAAAATCCTTTATTTTGATTATTTTGTTAAACAAGTTGGTCTTACACTTCATATTTCTATTTTATTTATTTTCCCCTATTGTGGATATCAATGGCTAACGGTTTCCAACATTCTTCAAAATATCTACAACAGAGAAAGGAAAACTCATAAATGTTTTGGAATGACTTAAGAGTGATTAAATAATTAGTAAAGTTTAATTTTTGGTGAACTGCTCCTTTAAGTGTTTTAGAAAATGAAGCAATGTTTGCTCAATTAAGAGATTTATTGTTATTCATCTTTGCTTTTTTTTTTTTTTTTCGTGAGGTATTATCGGAATTTCCCTTATAGATTAAAATAGTTACAACTCCTTACTGAGATTCTATAGGTTACATTCACATTTAAATCAAAGTTCCAAACCACATGGAACCCAGTAAAAGTTGTATTGTCTGACGGAAAAGCTTTTTAAAGCGTGGCCAGAGAACGGCACATGCACTCTGTTGCTCGCGAATGATGGCGCTGTCTCACTGCTGTGCCAGAGCCCAAGCGATCCACGAGGCTGTGCGCTCTACTCCTCAATCTGTGCAACTCACTTTATAGTGCTCTTACATCGAGTTGCGTGTGCCCACTGCCACTGCATGACCATCTATTAATATGCGTAATGCCCGAAGGTTAGCAATTACTATAGGTATGCATCGCTGGTTAAGTAAAACTAGTAAATTAGTAACAGTTGTTGTGCCAGGAGAGAGTAATATTTAAGCTACTATTCTGAATGTCTGCATTATGTTCTAAAACAAAATAGTTGCATTTGGCAAAAAAGTTGTAATGCTATAAAGAAAGATGCTCACCAGATCCAGCGCGCGAGAACCGCCGCTCCAAAGTTGCGTCTAAATGATCTCCAGGACGTATTGGCAAAAAGAGTATGTGAGCATATCTTCGCATGGAGAATCAGTCAAATGTCGTAATAAATCCGGCTCGTGGTGTAGTAGCCCCTACATTTCCTTACACATCCGAAACCCTCGTGAGCAGGATTCCACGCGGCCACGCGCGCAGAGACCATCCACAACACTCACTCAGAGCTCGTGCGCTCAGGCAGTGGAGGAGGCGCGCGGATCCTCCGGGATGCCTGGCTGGCTTTCCGCCGCTCTGACGTCACCGCTCTCCCGGTGGAGTCGATCACTTGATTCAGTGATCTCACCTTTACCGTACGCGTTGACGTTTTGCTCTGACTTTGAAGGCTGTTTATTGAATTATCAGCGTAATGGAACTTTGCAACTTTAGGCTTAAGCTGTCAGCGCTGATCCATTAGGATCAATGAAGTAGAGCATCCTGCCTCTCGGATAGACTCTTCAGTTTAATAATCAAATCTGGGAGTGTGAAACATCTTGATTGTATAAAGTGAGTGCGCAGTGACCTTTTGTTTGAAGCTTTATTATAGCTGCACTGTGGCATGTTGCTTAAATAACTGCACCTGATGTTCATTAGATTTAGACTCAGTCATAAAACTTTTGCCCCAGGGGCTCTGTGAATGTGAGGCATCAGGTCTCTTGTGTGCATGTTTGTGTGCCCCTAACTCCCCCTCGTCTGACCATTTATCCTGGTGCAGGATTGTTCAGTCACCCCCTCCACCACCGCACCTCCTTGCATAGTTACACAGACACACTGCTTCAGTCTGATCCCCCATAAAGGTTTAATTGGATTCCGGTCAGGTGACGTGAGGGAGACGGCCAGTGCTTTTGATCCTGCAAGTGTTGAGACATTCCGTTGCTGGTCTGGAGTTTGTGGAGAGCTGGCCCAAAGAACGAACAGCCGGCATGGAGGAGGAGCACCTAAATGTGTGTGTGCAGGAACGAGAGCTTCATGACCTCTGGTGTGTTGGCACTAGTAAAAAGTGACTTTTTTTTACCTGAGCATCTCAGAATAGTGGCTATGAAGAGAGAGATAGGCTTAAAAACAGATTTTTCTTAAAGAAACAATCCAATTTATTTTGAAAATAGGATCATTTCACAACCAGTTTTACAATTTTTTAATCTATTCAGCAAATCTCTGGGTCTAGTGGAAGCACTTTTTAGCTTAGCTTAGCATAGATCATTGGATCGGATTAGACCATTAGCATCTCACTCAAGATTCAGAAAATAATTTTGATAATTTTCCTATTTAAAGCTTGAATTGGCATCATGTTTACGTTGAGTCCAATGGATGAAAAGTTGCTATTTTCTATATCAATATGGCAATGAACTAACTCTTATTCTGGCTCAATAATCAAGGAACCTTGCTGCCATATCTGACTGCATCAGTTACTTTGCAGGGGACCATTTCATTTTCAGGTGCTGCGTAATATCATTGCTCCTGTAGCAGTTGCTGGGGGTAATTTTTCCAAGTAGAATGCGATCCTGGATTAGCATGCATGTTGATCCTGAAATGTCCTTTTTGTTTGAAAATGTAATGCATACCTAATCCCTACCCCTAAACCCAACACTAAATAGTAAAATATTCCCCAAATCATAGGGGAATGATAATTGGATAACAATCATATAGAAGTACATAACCCTAAATGTAAGCCTAAACTTAACAAACAATTCCGATTGGCTGATCCAGAAAGATGTTGATTCAGTAACATGTCCTACTTGGTGAAATTACACTAACCTACAATTGTCATGGTATGACAGAATGTGAGCATACATATACTGTTTGTCTCAGTACACAATATCTACAGAATAGTCAAGATTTCAATAGCAAAAGTATCAAACTTTTTTTTTCTTACATTTTTGAGCAAGATGCTAATGGTCTTATCCAATTCAAAGATTTATGCTAAGCTAAGCTAAAAGTTCTCCCTCTAGACCTGATGATTGGTTAATGGATTAAAAAAATGGTAAAACTCAACAGTTCAACTAGGGGAGATGTCAAATGAGCTTGTTTTCAGAAAAAATGTAGAGTACTTCTTAAAAAATGTAATCATAAACAATTAATCAAAGAGAGACTTCACAATAAAAGTTTTCATCATCTAGCCCACACACTCCCACAACATTTGCAGGAAAAAAGAACATATTTTGAGAACTGTTGGTAACTACTTTGGGCCATACGTTGGAAGTCAATGATTTGGTTGTCAACATTCTTCGAAGTATCTTCTTTTTTGTTTTGCAGAACAACGAAAGTCAGGTTTGTAATGATATGATGCGTGCAAGCAAACGATGACAGAAAATTCATTTTGGAGTGCACAGTAAAATCCCTGGTGTTAAATAAACAACACCACTTGGTGTTCCGAGCAGAAGATTGTGGTTCTGCACAGTTATAGGAACTACAAAACGTTTCCTTTGGTGAGAAAGACCCCAATGAGCATTACACTAGGCTTTTTCTTTTTTCATATCTTTAGTTAATAAAGTTACAGCCAATATGATCACAGACATATTAGATCACTAAATGAAATCTAAACGACTCATTAAAATGCAATCTAACTGAAGTTCATCTTAAAAGACAAGTGGACACTTGCTACACTTCTCATGTGTGAACACAAAGTCGCTTAATATAAAAGTGACTGCCAAATTTATACATAATGCATAACTTTGACAGACATTTTAGCAAAAGCTTTATATAATTTAGCAAAGAACAAGATCTGTTCCAAAGAAAATAAAATGCATTTACAACCCTTAACATATTTAGAGAATGTGGCATTTTATGAAGAATGTTGCTGTCTGAGCACTCTCTTTTTCACTCCCTGGAGAACTGCAGATTATCTCTATAAATCCTTCTAGCTAAAAGTCTCAACATAATTGTCACTTACCAGTATCACACCCCACACTTAATATTTAATACCTCATTGAAAACGAACACGGGTGATCTCAGGAACATTTGGTTTTAATTGCTGCATTGCCATCCCACTGAGCATGGTACATTTCAGAGAAAAGATGGTTTTCTACAGAAATTGATAACTTTTTTTTTGTCATTCAGTATTAGAGGAACTTTTTAGCCACTGATGGCAGTACAATATATCTCTAATATATTGCCGCAGGGTGCTAATATTCTCTGTGGTACAGCATGAAATACTATCATCTTACATTCGACAGCCTACAGAGCTAGTTTGGCCAGTGCTCATGAGACATTTTTTGGCCCAAAATAACCTGCCCACAAACAAACGGGATGCATCACAGTCTTTGTATTTACACAGTGTTTTTGCTACCTCACATGCCTACATTTTGGCATAAAACGCTCCATGATCCAACTGATTTGCATGTCATATGTTTCTATATTGACTTTTACTCATAAATGTTGCTTATGAATATGTAATTGAATAAAATATTATTAATATTGGCTGAAAAAAAAGAAACAAATAAAATATACAGTGTTCTCTGCTGTAAAAAATATAAAAAATATTTTTTGGTTGCTGGATAGAGCTGGTTATTTGCTGTTGATGATTGGTTTGAATCCAGCTTAAACCAACAATCATGGTTCAATCCCACCATATGCTGCTTTCTATTTTCAACTACATTATTTAAAAGCTTGACTATTGCTCAGCTACTAGTAAAACAATGTAACTTTTTCAGTAGCTAACTTAGCTTATTTATTTCCTTTTTTTACATGTAACGATTGAATTTCAGTCCATAAAGTATTTTAACAGTTGATAATTAACATATAATGTTGTTTGAAGGCATCTATATTAATTCTTATGCCAAGTTCAGACTGCATGATTTTAGCTCTGATTTTGACTCGCCAACATGTTTTAAGAAATCGCCGACAAATGCCTGAAATTACCAATAGTATCTGGATGCAGCCTTTATGATGCAATCTGAGATTTCATCGCTCAGAAATGCAATCTCAGACACCATGCACTCAATAGAGCTAGTGTCGTCACTGTGAGAGGTAGGATTAGGGGTGGGGTTAGGTGAGCGCATTAAAAAGCATTGGATGCAGCTCTGATTGCACTGCGGCCAGTCTGCAGCCAGACCCCTCTCGAAATTACAGGCAAATCAGTGCTGGTTCACATAACAATCACACAGTGTGAACTTTCAAAGATGCGATCTGAGAAAATCACAGATGAATCTCTGACACCTGTCAGATATTTGTCATGCTGAATTTAGCTGTCGGCGATTCAAATTATGCCATGTTAAATGTGTTCTGATTGAAAATAACATCTGCAATCACCTACAACCAATGAGAGAGCAGCATCCACTAGTATGGGTATTTGCAGGCCAGTGGGAGGATGGGGGAGAACATAAAAGGGCTTCTTTTTGATCTATTTAGACCCAAGAAATGGAGTAAAAACCAGTGTTAATTTGGCAGGAGCACCCGTGCCTGCTTGTCATGTCATCTGAACAATGTCAAAACCGTGTCGAAAAAGAAAAAAGTTGAAAAGAAATTGATAATTCCCTTCAAAGCCAGGTGAGCAAAGTAAGTATATTTTCTACCCCACTAAAGGCTTCTTTCTCATTATGTAGTTAATAACAAAAGATATACTACGTGACCTTGCGTTGTTTCCATGTCATTTCTTGCGCATTTGATTTTGAGATGTAGTTTGCAGACCGAGATAAAGATGTTGGCTATTCTCCTATTGTAATGTCATGCAGTGTGAAACCCCCTAGCTGTCGCCGGTCCATCTTGCAGTGTAGACAAAGCAGCGACGAAACACTAACCCATATGGTCATGCAGTGTGAAAACATTTGGGACAAGATCATTTTGAAAATCGTGCAGTGTGACCTCAGCATTACCAAAATGAAGCTATGTCACACTTTTCTTTGAGAAAATGTGTTTAAGTTACTTCCATTTTGATTTCAGTGCTAATTTTCTCGCAATTTTGTGCATGACTTTGTACTAGGTGTAATAAAACATTAAGCTTGGCATAATCTTTGCATTGCACTATATTTGCAACCCAGCCTCATTCTGAAAACGTACCACTGGAGAGCTCCAAATACGTCCCAGGAGCTATGATTTTTGCAACTTTTGTTTTCGTGAGTCTAATTTGGCTCACAAGTGCCATTCACACCTGCTGTTACTGCGTAAATCCACCAGAGGCTGCTGTAGACTGACTAACTGACTTACGTCGATTCACACGGGGCTTCAGCATCATCGCTTGACAGAGAACGTGTCGGGCTGACACGATCGTTATAGCAGCATCAGCTAATGAAATTAGTCAACGATCTGATTGGCTGACGCTTCCGTTGGTGCTTGAAAAGTTGAGAAAGTCCCAACTTCTGCAGTGAGCAACGGTGCTGAAGCAGTGCCAACGGATTCAGTTCGGCAATGCTTGTCGTCACCCATTCAAAGCGAATGGGAAGCGTTGATGCTGACGCACTGTGTGAATGGTCTGTTACTGAATGACTGACTGACTGACTGACTGATCGACTGACCCTCCTCTGTCCTTAAACCCAACCAATAGTGTTTCTAAAAGCACTGATTGACCTGCCCACCCACTTCCCTAAACCCAACCGACAGAATTAAAAACTAATCCAGAAAAAGAAAAACCCTTGTCTGATTTTTACCACATTTTCAGATTTTACCACATTCTCACCCTGTTATTTATTTTATTTTATTTTATTTAATTTTTGTCTTACCTGCTTTCTGGAACCATTCTTCGCTCGAACCCCGTCATTCTGGTCAACTCCTCTCTACATCTTAAGTCTGCCGATGTACATGGCAAGCTAACTGGACAAACTGGTAACAGCGGGAAAGTCATCCATATGGAATCAAACAATCAGCTGGTAAGCGTGAAAAGCAACAGCATTGTTTAAAAAAATGCAGCCATACATATTTCTGGCTACATAATTCGCAATCTCCAGAAATGTATATAGGGCTACATTTTTAGAATGAACCTATGTTGCATATTTTACATTTACTTCGCTTATTTGGTAGTTTTAGGTAGTAACTTGTAGTTTAGTTTACTTTTTAGGAGGGTAGTTTGATTAACAACTGACGAGTAGCGAATCAAGTTTCAATTTCAGAGTATAGCTTCCCCAACAATGAGAGTATGTAATATAATAGAATGTAAAATTCTAATCCAGAGAAAGAAAGTCAAGTGACAAAATAGACTTGCACTCTCCATGCACCGCATCACACATTTAGACAGTTTAGATGATTATAGCAGAATCTATGTGGCTTTCTTTCAAGCTGTTGTTGTTCTGAAAGAAAGTGACTTGCTGGGAACATTATCCCATTCCTCAGGCTGCTCATGGTTGCAGATCCTGGATTGAGAGCATCAGCACCCTGTTGGTAGAGAAGGGGTAATGGTGCGAGAGGCTTTTAGGAAGAACTGCAAGAAAAGTGAGACAATAGACCATGTCAAAATACATAAATGTTGCAACAAGAATTATGAATGGATACAAACTCAAAAACTACCCAAAATGCACTCTCCCATTATGAGGATTGAAAGTTTAATATAGAGCACTTTAGCAGACATCTATTGAGGTCAGATTTGAGGTATGGGATTAAGAAACAAGGACCATTTTAGGAAGTATAAAAAGAGACAAAAGAGATTTTTAATCTAATCTCTGTAGTTTGATATAAGACATCTTGTGAGTGAATGGCTGGTCTGTGACTGATGTAATACCATGTAACAACCCCATCAGTTCTTTAACATGAGAGCGAGGGCATTTTATTTATCTTTAGATCTTCGTGGTTTTCACTGCACTGCATGTCTGGCTCCACTGCTGACACGCTGTAATTATGATTGTAATTATGTCATATTCAAAAATGACATGTTTTCATGGTTGACGGTCTTATTAGAGATATTGTGATTTCTGCCTCGCTGTTTATGACAGAAACAATAACTATGATCTCAATAGGCTGGTTTGTTCGTAAAATCAATGTCATGTATTTTCCACACAGTTAGATGTCAACAGCCAATCTATCAGTGTAATTTGACTTAATGTAACATCAACTTGTCATGGTACAATTATTTATGTAAGCTTGAAAGCATTTCTACTGAAAAAAAAGAAGAAAGAAAGCATAATCTTACACAGCAGTGCAAGAGAAAACAGGGAAAGTGTGTAAGGTTGAAGAATGCCAATTTTTTTTTTATGTATTTTCATAGCTGTGAATAACAGAGTAATCATTCATTTTTCTTTGCCTTTGTCCCTTTATTCATTAGGGGTCAAGACAGCGGAATGAACCACCAACTTATCTAGCACATGTTTTACACAGTGGATGCCCTTCCAGCTGCAACCCAGTACCGGGAAACATCCATACACACTCATTCACAAACATACACTACACATTTGGTTTATTCAATTCACCTGTAGCCATGTCTTTGGACTGTGGGAGAAATCAGAGCACGAGGAGGAATCCCATGCAAACGCGGGGAGAATATGCAAACTCCACACAGAAATGCCAACTGACTCAGCCGGGACTCAAACCAGTGACCTTCTTGCTGTGAGGTGACAGTGCTAACCACTAAGCCACCGTGTCGGCATAACAAAGAATGTTTTATACAAAATCAGATTTACTTATTGTAATTAAAAATACAATTCTTAATTATTTTATCAGTTCTTGTTGCTTTATTTGTAATTAATCTGTGATTTATTATGAATTTCTTAATTAAAACCAATATTTTTTATTGTTTAAGTATATATGATGACAGAACCCAAAACTTTTCAAAAAAATTATAACTGTTATCTTTAGAGATCCCCACATTTTTTAATGTTACTGTTTAATTTGTAAACTCTTAGATTTTGAATGTGCTGTATCCCCTTAGCAATACTGCATTGAATAACACTAAAGTATTAAAGGGCACCCACGATGAAAATCATCTTTTGTAAGCTCTTTGGACAGAATTGTGTGTAGTATAGTGTGTCCACAGTCATATCAGGGTAATCGAAAGACAATAAGTCTCTTTTTTTAAATTTCCTGAGGTTGAAATAGGATGCAAATCCCTCCCATTTTGAGGCCCTCCGCAACTTGACGTAGGACTGGTTTCACCACCCACTGAATTGATTGACAGCTACGTATTAACATGTCTCCATAGTAACGCATATAATCATATCAACAAGACAGGACGTGCACAAAGCAACTGGGATTAAAAGATCTGTTCAGCACTCTGTGATCATCGATCATAATCAAATGTGATCAAGAATGAGTTTTATAAGTTTAAAAAGTTTTTAAAACAGTGCATGCTAGTAATAAATTACAGTGATTTTACCATCTTTACTTTGTCTTAAAAGAAGACGCTTCAATCCCAGTTTGGATATCCATACAGCAGTGGATATTAACATTCATCCTGTCACATTCATTCATTTATTTTCTTTTTTTCCCTTTATTAATCTGGGGTCGGTACAGCAGAATGAACCGCCAACTTATCCATGTTTTGTGCAGCGGATGCCCTTCCAGCCGCAAACCATCTCTGGGAAACATCCATACACACTCACTCACACTCATACACTACGGACAATTTAGCCTTCCCAATTCACCTATAGCTCATGTCTTTAGACTGTGGGGGAAACCGGAGCACACGGAGGAAACCCATGCGAACGCAGGGAGAACATGCAAACTCCACACAGAAACGCCAACTGACCCAGCCTCGAACCAGTGACCTTCTTGCTGTGAGGCGACAGCACTACCTACTGCACCACTGCGTCGCCCGCATCCTGTCACATTTGCCATGCAAAAACAGTGCAAAGTAAACACGTGTGTCTGGGTGTGTGCGTGCGTGAACTTTGTAACGGCATTGTGTGTAACTCATGGTTGCAACTCCACAACAAATACATTAAATAATCATTGGGAAAGTTCTTACTGTAGTATTTGTCACAATAGTTACGCGAGATCTGCTTCCTTCTTGTGGTAAAGTCTAGATCCGGACGGATGTGCGATATGCACATAATATAGCAGCATTTTTTTATGACACTGTATAACAATGAATAATATTTTAACAGTTTTGTGACGGTTGGGTTTAGGGTTGGGATGGGGGTAGGTGTTAATAAAATACAATAAATTGGAAATTTAATAAATAATAGAAATAATTTTCTTTAACTTCCAGCCGCAACCATATCCAATCTAGCAACAACCAGGAACAGTGGGTGGGCAGAACTAGCATTAAAGGCAAAGGCAACAAAAACAGCTACATTGTGTTCAGAGCAGAAAATCCAATATAGTCTAAAAGGTATAATAAATAATTTGATGGGTGTTTTGTACAGAAACTTTACAGACACATTCTGGAGACACAAAAGACACATCTTAAATCTTGAAAAAGGGATAAAATAGGTGTCCTTGAAAGAAATAAAAAATGAAAATGACCTCACTATTTAGGTTGCATTCCTTTCCACTTTTAGACACGCACACTTCCCTTCACATGTTCCCTAAACTCCATTTTAAAGTGCGTTCCACTTCATCAAGTGAATAAGTGAAGTTTACAGGAACATTGAACTCGATTCATTCATATTTCCACTCCAGCAATTATATGTCCCAGAATGCAATGCAATTGTGACATCATACGAGTGTAGTTCCTAAGTGCTTTTCATTTTTCGGACCCTGTGTCCATTACAATGGACATCACATGGCAGCCTATGTTTTTTTTTTTTTTTTTTTGTGGTTCCTAAGCATTTCGTCTAATTTAAAGCCTGCAGTCCATGAGAGCGGACAATTGTCATCCAATCAAATGGCGGTAAGGCTCAGCATGTTGTAATTAAAAAAAAATCTACTACACTGAAAAGCAACATGGCATCACTTCACTCCAGACACAGACGTAAGCCATATTTACAATGTTTTATTCAGATTTATTGATATGTTTGCTAATTTTTCATAGATTGTTTGTTTATTGTAAGTTTAAAATATTTAGTAACATTGCAAGCTTAAGATCAGGATTTTTTCATATATGTCTGTTCATTAGGATGTACAATGGGTTCAATATCTGTTACTGAAATTAAACCTCCAGTAATGCTAATTGAACATTTTTATATATAAAAAAAGTATTGATTGCTGAAACAATTTCATATGCAGAATGTAGCAGATGGAAAT